>NC_090236.1:3422500-3482500 GCF_024489055.1 Chanodichthys erythropterus | reverse complement strand
AGGATCCGCAAAAATGATTAAAAATGCTGTATTATGCATGTCAGGCCAGTAGTTGGCGATGTAACTTTGTAAAGAAACACTACGCAACTATAGACTGAACATGTAATACGCATGTCACCGTTTTCACATATTCACGTTTTAGTTGTTTACGTGGAGATGATAACGGTTTTGTTTTCGAAAACTTGCACTTTTAAACCTGATTTCAAAAGCTTGCATTATCAGGCCGCCAAAATGCTGTTGTCGTGTAACTGAATGGTCAAATGGTGCTTTTCCACTGCGTGGTACGACTCGGCTCGGTTTGCTTTTCCACCGCAGTTTAGTACCACTGCAAAGTGGGTGGGATTAGACTGATCTTTATAGTTGCGCCACCACTACTGCCGTGGATCCACTCCTCGGATACCAATGAGAGGAACGTCTGCGCCTCGTCAGCTGACCACGATACAGCCATTGCTTTTTTCAACTAGACTGTGGGGTTGGCTCACGTCGGCAGCGTCTGTGTCCAAAGTTGCCCTGATACACCAAACCGATGCTCGACAGCAGACGGCCAAGTAGCACGTCCGTTCTGTGCCTGCGTAAGATGAAATGCCTTTCTGTACCAGCAGATGGCAGTTTCTGAACAGCCATGATCAGATGGCCCGACGGACCAACGAGCTCCGACGCCAATTCAACATGTCGAATCAGCCGGAAAAAAGCAGACAAGGACCAACTTCAGCGACGATAAGCTGAGAAAACTTAGTCGGCCGATGAACAAAAACTGCCCAACGGCCAACCGCCGGCTTGGTGTGTTCCTGCCGGAACAGTAAATGATTAGTCCACTCTCAAATAAAATGCTTCTGATAATTTTTTCACCCCCATGTCATCCAAGATGTTCATGTCTTTCTTTCTTCAGCTGAAAAGAAATTAAGGTTTTTGATGAAAACATTCCAGGATTATTCTCCTTATAATGGGAATGAACGCGCCGCCAGTTACGTTTTTTTTTTCTGTAAGTAGAATAGGGAAGGCGTAGGACATACAGTGGAAGCTTTTTGAAGAATACGGAAAGCGGAAGCACATGCAAGGCGATCATTTGCGTTTATAAAGCATCTACAGTTGTATTTTTTTTTTAAATTACCAATCGTTTCGCTAGATAAGACCCTTATTCCTCGTGTGTGGTATCGTTTAAAGCCCTTTGAAGCTGCACTGAAACTGTAATTTTGACCTTCAACCATTTGGAGGCCATTGAAGTCCACTATAAGGAGAAAAATCCTGGAATTTTTCATCAAAAATCTTAATTTCTTTTCAACTGAAGAAAGAAAGACATGAACATCTTGGATGACATGGAGGTGAGTAAATTATCAGGAAAATTTTATTTGAAAGTGAACTAATCCTTTAACACTGTTGCCGTGGGTTGTTTTTCATGTCCGCGGGTTGAAGTGACCCCAAATAACATGATATTTATCCCCTAGAATGTGAATTTTACCAGGGGAACGCCACCAAAAAATGGATTTTACCCCCGGAATGTGATTTTTACCGGTGAACCCCCCAAAACGTGATTGGGCTAGTTTTGAGTAGCAATTTAGCGGGTTTTGTTGTGAAAACGTGGCAACTCTGCACTTGGAACCTAATACGAGGTGGTACTATTTAAGCGAGCCGTACTGAGCCATACCATGCAGTGGAAAAGAGCCAAAAATGCATAAAAAGTGTTATGTTTTTAGTTGAAAACGGTGTCATGTAAACGGCCCCTAAAATAGTAATTTGGCTCCTAAATGCTTACTTTTCTGGGGCCTTAAAAACATCAGCCAATCATTTACGCGATCATCGCGTAAATGATTGGCCCTCTGGCTTGTCAATCATTGCCGTGACGTTCCTTGTGAGAGACGAGCACGGCTGCGCTCTCCAGTAACTTTCCACACTCCACAGGCGCCGCATGCAATGTTTTTGTCCGGAGACAGGAGTAACAACTGCAGATTATGAGTTACCTGCGGTGAGTCCGACATAATGAATCCAAAAAACACGACACAGTGAATGCCGGTGGTAAACACTCGTGTTCCAATACTCCTGCATGAGTTTTGGGAGGCGTTTTGGGAGGCTGTTCTTACGCATGCACTCATTTCAAAAACTCAGTAACAGTCTTTGGATTCTCAGTCGACGAAAAAATCCTCTCTATCACCTTTAAGTCCTGACCAATATATCATAAATCCCTGTGTGTTTGTGTGTGTGTGTGTTTACCTGTTGTGGTGGTTTGATATGTATAGGCAGGATGTTGAATCTATAGTTGCAGAGTTCACAGCTCCAGGAGCCCTTCTCACTGATCCACTTGAGCAGACACTGCTGATGGGCATGTCGAACAGAACCAGCACAGCGGCACGGGCTCAGCAGCTCCCCCTGCAGCCAATCACAACATGTACAGACAGACATGTCAATCAGCCAATCAAAACAAACAGACGATTGAGCTGATAATTGATGGCTGTTTGATTGTTTTATTGTGGGCATTTGAAGATGAGTTGAGTTTGTGGAGCCATGAAAAATGGGGCAGATGAGCAGTTTCATCTAAATGAGGAGAACATCTAGAGTGAATGAAACACTATAAACATATTGACAGAGATTCATCTCAGTGAGTGGATGGAAAATTATCAGTGCATTCATGAATAATTTCAGAAACATCCTCATTTGGAACTATAATGAGTCTGAATGAAACAGAGTGGAACACATTCACACACACACACACACAAACACAAGGCGCCTCTAGGAAGCACATTAGCTGCAGGAAGGGAAGAGCATTAGACATGAATGGAGCAGCACATATTCTAATGGATGTCACCAACACACCACACTGTCTGTTTAAAGCATTACGAATCATTGAGGTTTCCGATATTCTAATAACTGCATGAATTATGTAGGCCCATAATCAATTGAAACGATGTTTACAATGTGTATGTGTTACTCAGACTGTCCCGACACTAGTGAACAGCTGGATTAATTTATGAATTGTTTTATATGTTGTTACCTGCATAAGACCATTATCCGGATGGGACATCTGGATTCAGAATTCAAGAACTATGAACTGGAAGTTTAATTGCATTAGCCACACCCCACATGAAAATAAATTGAAATGACAGGAAAAGAAATTTAATGAAATGTAATTCAGTTCTGAGATTCAACACAGGTAGTGCATTCTGGGAAACTGTTCTTCCACCCTGTCCATAAAAGTTAATTTAGTCAGATATTTGTGTTTTTACATTTATTTTGTACTACTAATGCTCGTTGACTCTTTTGACAACTTGCTTGTGGTGTTGCTCTGGATAAAAGCATCTGCTAAATGAACTTCCTTGCATTCAAATTCGAAATGCAATTACGCATTCTTTAATTCAAACTCAGATGAAGTTCGGGAATTGAACTGGAATTTAAGGCATTCTCAATTTAATTCTGAATGGCGCACAATCCTGGCAACAACCAAAGACGTCGTTGTGACGCATATATACATAGACCCACAATAAATAGCGCAGAAGGAATGACTTCACCTGCTCGGCTCCTTGAAAGCAGATCCGACAGCCTGGGGTCGGGATGCAGCTCTCGTTGCTGCAACTGGAGCCCAGCGTTTCCGTTTTCCCCGCGCTCTGCCCGGCGCTGTCCTCGCCCGGTGCGTCTGTCCCTGCACACGCACCTTCCTCGTTCTCGATTTCTGTGATGGGATCAGCCGCTGTCGGTGTTTGAGCTCCAACGCCCGTCTGCAAGTCATCATCGTTGAGCTCCCCGTCGCTGCTCAGCACCGTTTGGACCTGAAACTGTGCAGCGGTCACGGTCACGGTGGCGCCTCCCGGTGGCTCATCCACCGTCTGCACGTGCAACGGATCCGCCTCTGCGTGCACATCCATGAATGACGGCACTAATATCAGAATGAAATAGCAAAATTAGAGGTTTAAGCTCTTACGGGCCTCTATCAGATTTTCCACGGCTCTTCTCCCCTCTGGGACGCATATGTCTGGCCATAGATGTGCGTCTCAAACCGCATGCGTTCTTAGAAAGGCACAAGCTTCTGTAGAAAGTTGCAGATGTCCAGGCTGTGCGGCGTGTTGTGCACGGTGTCTCGTTGGCTGAAAGCAGCTTTTCCCCGGAAGACACATTTCCATCCGGGCGCGGTGCTGGAACACCGAGCTGTTAAAGCACGAAACACACATAACCACACAGTCAGCCTTCATAAAAGAATCAAAAGCACCGTTTGAGTGTGTGAATGTCGAGACGGCGAGTAAATGTGAGCGACGAGGATGTTTCTGACGGGAAAATCGTTTGGGTAACTGCTCAATGATAAACTCGCGAGCCACCCTCCCCGGAGCCTCGCGCTCATTGCGCTTATTATTGCCTTTTCGAAGATTAACCATAGTGGTAACCATAGTTACCCACTAGTTAAAACGGCGCTAACTTGGTATCACGCCTGATATGATGTAACAGCAACTACAAAGAAATAAAAAGGATTGTGGAAATTCTTACAGATAACAAATTCGTACAGGTAAGGGAGACCGGGGGCAATTGTAACAAATATTGGCCATGTCGTCATTACTCAAAAACCTTTTGAAATATTTGGATACAATTTTTAATTAAGTAACTTGTATCTGTGTTCTACTCAAATGTTTTTACAAGTAATGTTAAGAGTCACAATATTGATTGAAACATTAGAAGTAAAATGTTACATCTGCCCCCACATGCCCGGCGACTGTAACAGCATATGGGGGCAATTGTAACAACACATGTAATACCTTCATATAAATGAGCAAAATAAACTCCAGAGAAAATGGATATAGTTGAAACTACTAAATATCCATTACATCCATTTTGTCCAGAACAATTAATTAACTCTGCTTGCTGTTTTCCTTGGTCTGAACCTAGGCATGCTGTGAACAGAGAGTGTACAGGGCCTACTCTGTAAAATGGATCCCCAGATTGACAGTCAAAAACACTTTTCTTAAATTATTGGAATCTATCAATCTATTTTGATGTCCTTACTAAGCTGGACACTATTTTGATGGTGTCTGGGCAACTGTAATGCATTGTTACAATTGTCCCCGAATGTACCACCCCGTGACAAGCTACCCTGCTAGCTAGAAACAACAAAGCTAATGTTTGACAAAGATATCAAATGTTAGACAACAGAATGGTCTTCAAAACAAGATGGATTTAATTTCATAGACATTAATGGTTAAGACAGTATAAGGAAAATACTGTAGATGAGAAAAATTACTTTTATACCTCAAAAATGAGTCTTTGTAGAAAAACTTTACCAAGTATGATTTAGAAGCTTGTCCTTTGGCATGCAGAGAAGGATCCACACTGAGCACATGTAAAATGAGTTTCATGGTTCTATCTTGTTTCTGATTGGTGTAATTTGAAATGTTACATTTGCCCCCGGTCTCCCCCTACTTTTTTCCATTTCAAGTAAATTCTGTGAATTAAAGGTTTGCATGGTTCCATCTAAAGCTTATTAATATAACCTATACAAATATATTTGCCTAGAAAGGTGACAGTTGACAGACTTAAAGGGATAGTTCACCCAAAAATGAAAATTTGATGTTTATCTGCTTACCCCCAGGGCATCCAAGATGTAGGTGACTTTGTTTCTTCAGTAGAACACAAATGATGATTTTTTTACTCCAACTGTTGCCGTCTGTCAGCCGTATAATGCGTGTCAATAGGAACTCCATCTATAAGAGTAAAAAAAACATGCACAGACAAATCCAAATTAAACCCTGCGGCTCGTGACGACACATTGATGTCCTAAGACACGAAATGATCGGTTTGTGCGAGAAACCAAACAGTATTTACAGTGGCATGAAAAAGTATGTGAACCCCTTGCAGAATCTGTTCAAAATGCATGTTATTTTTTGTTTAGTACTGTCCTGAGTAAGATATTTTACATAAAAGATGTTTGCATTTAGTTCACAAGACAAAAAAATAGCTGAATTTATTAAAATGGCCGCATTCATAAGTATGTGAACAATTGATTCTCAATACTGTGTGTGGTTACCTGATGATCCACGACTGTTTTTTTGTTTTGTGATGGTTGTTCATGAGTCTCTTGTTTGTCCTGAGCAGTTAAACTGAGCTCTGTTCCTCAGAAAAATCATCCAGCTCCTGCAGATTCATCAGTTTTCAAGCATTTTTGCATATTTGAAACCTTTCCAGCAGTGACTGTAGGATTTTGAGATCTATGTTTTCACATGGAGGACAATTGAGGGACTCAAACACAACTATTAAAGGTGCCCTAGAACTTTTAAAAAAAAAGATGTAATATAAGTCTAAGGTGTCCCCTGAATGTGTCTGTGAAGTTTCAGATCAAAATACCACATAGAATTTTTTTAATTCATTTTTTTTAACTGCTTATTTTGGGGCATCATTATAAATGAGCCGATTCAGGGCTACTGGCCCTTTAATTCTCGTGCTCCACGCCCACGGAGCTCGCGCTTGCCTTGAACAGTGCATAAACAAAGTTTACACAGCTAATATAACCCTCAAATGGATCTTTACAAAGTGTTCGTCATGCATGCGTCGGATTATGTGAGTATTGTATACTGTTATATTGTTTACATTTGATTCTGAATGAGTTTGAGGCTGTGCTCCATGGCTAACGGCTAATGCTACACTGTTGGAGAGATTTATAAAGAATGAAGTTGTGTTTATGAATTATACAGACTGCAAGTGTTTAATAATGAAAATAGCGACAGCTCTTGTCTCCGTGAATACAGTAAGAAACGATGGTAACTTTAACCACATTTAACAGTACATTAGCAACATGCTAACAAAACATTTAGAAAGACAATTTACAAAAATCACTAAAAATATCATGATATCATGGATCATGTCTTTTTTGGTCCATCTGCCCTTTTTCGCTATTGTTCTTGCTTGCTTACCTAGTCTGATGATTCAGCTGTGCAGATCCAGACGTTCATACTGGCTGCCCTTGTCTAATGCCTTTCATAATGTTGGGAACATGGGCTGGCATATGCAAATATTGGGGCGTACACCCTGACTGTTACGTAAAAGTCGGTGTTATGTTGAGATTCGCCTGTTCTTCTTTTTCACCCCTTGGCTCTTAATGTTTCCTTCTGAAGCATCAGTGAATGTTTGAACATTTTTTAATAGTTGAGTTTGAGTCCCTCAGTTGTGCTCAGTGTGAAAATATGAATCTCAAAATCATTCAGTCACTGCTGGAAAGGGTTCAAATATGCAAAAATGCTTGAAAACTGATGAATTTGCAGGAGCTGGAGGATTTTTCTGAAGAACAGAGTTCAGTTTAACTGCTCAGGACAAACAAGAGACTCATGAACAACCATCACAAAACATAAAAACAGTCGTAGATCATCAGGTAACCAGAATCAATGGTTCACATACTTTTGAATGGGGCCATTTTAATAAATTCAGCTATTTTGTCATGTGAACTAAATGCAAACATCTTTTATGTAAAATATCTTACTCAGGACAGTACTAAATAAAAAATAACATGCATTTTTTATTATCCCTCTAATTTTATTAAAATAATTCTCATTTTCACAGATTCTGCACAGGGGTTCACATACTTTTTCATGCCACTGTATATAATTTTTTACCTCCAAAACACCACTATGCAGCATCCGGTTATATTTACATATTCATCTAAACGCCACTCTCAGCGGTGTGGGCAGCGTCAGATGTTCGATTATAATATATCGCTTCTCATGTATTTCGAACATCGTTTTACCCCTAAACGAAGAATGAAAAAGAACTTCGCTTGAAGTATATCGGGCCCTTTAATCACTATTGGCAGTGTGATTTATTGTAATGCTTTTTTCTCAGTTGGCCAGAACAAAAGTGGCAGACATGTTACTTACTTGTTCAGATGACATTTTCCGGTGAAAATTTTTATTTTGGTCATACATGATGACAGATGAAGAATCTGTGATTCCGAAGTACAGTATCCACACCAATGTGGTGACTGACAGCAAACATTAGATTCATCTGCACTGAGGAGCTGTTCCGATACACAACCCAAGTAAAGATGATAATTCCGCAAATAACTGCAATTGCAGGTTTCAAACAGAGATGGCGACAAAGAGGAAAAACTTACGGACTGCAGCTTTAAGAAAACAGTCTACGTGGGATAGTCTTTACTTTATTAACAAAAAAGACAAGCCACACCAAGTTCTCTTGTAGTCCACACCATAACCATAAACAATACAGAAGTGATATAGTTGGAATCACTTTTAGAATGATTTTTTTCCCCCAGGCCACAAGTCGATTATTTGCAGACTGCAGCACGCCACGCACGCATATATTAAACAGGACATTGGTAGCCTACGTTGATGTGGACGCTATTATCTTTACAGTTATCACTCTTTGTGTGAATGGGCCTTAGCTGGAGCAGTGAACTGTTGCTAAAGTTTTTTAAACTTTTGTGGTTTGAAAATACAGTTGAAACTATATCCTTGTATGAAAAAAGACAGTTCACGTGGAACAGTCTTGTTTACAAAAATACACACAATACCACCATAACTTAAGACAATAATTTCTCAGCAGTCAGTGTTCTGTATCTAATAAAAGAGTGGTAGGAGACAACGACACCTCCTACTTTTCATCAAACATATGGAAGCATAGCTCCACCCCTGAATAAAAAATAAAATAAAAGATAATAGTGATTTTTTTTCCTCACAATTCTGACTTTTTTTTCTCAGAATTGCAAGATATAAACTTGCATTTGCGAGAAATAAAGTTAGAATTGCAAGATTCTGATTTTTCTCACAAATTTATGAAAAAGACAGTTTGGAACAGTCTACCAAAAATACACGCAATAACGGCAGCGGTCAGTGTTCTTCAACTTTATGATATTGTTAAATTATATATAATATCTAATATGTGATATTACAAAAGAGCGGTGGGAGAGCAGTCTGAATTGGGTTCTTGCATCTCATGCTAGTTCACACATTGATAATTGCGACTTTTTATCTCACAATTCTGACTTTGTTTCTCACAATTGCGCGTTTACATCTCACAATTCAGACTTTTTCCCCCTCAAAATTGCGAGATATAAAGTCAGAATTGCACGAGATGTAAACTTGCAATTGCGAGAAATAAAGTTAGAATTGCAAGATATAAAACGCAATTCTGACTTTTCTCACAATTGAGAGTTTATATCTCGTAATTTTAACTTTTTTATTCAGAATTGCGAGGTATAAATTCTGACTTTTTTGTGGTTTGAAAACAATGTTGAAACTATCCTTGTCTGAAAAAGACAGTTTGGAACAGTCTACCAAAAATACACGGAATAACGGCAGCAGTCAGTGTTCTTCAACTTTATAGGATATTATTATATTGTTAAATTGTATATAATATCTAATATATATGATATTAAAAAAGAGCGGTAGGAGAGTAGTCTGAATTGGGTTCTAGCATCTCGTGCTAGTTCACACATTGAACTCATTGCGCCAGCCGCGAGCGTTTCCAAGTCGACGGGGATCGCATCAGTTGATTGGCTATTTTGCTTACCAACGTCTCGTGCGTGAACACCGCCATGTGACCCTTTTTTCTGTGCACTCGCTCATCTGTTCAGATGATGTCCTGCGAGGACAGCGATTGGCTCTTGTCTCAGACCTTCCCCGAGGTGATTGGACGAGTGATTAACACTCAGTTTGTAACCTCTACAGTGAACTTCCTACCGTTCCGATTAAGTGAACGATTTCGAGACCCTTATGTAACCTCTCCAGGGAGAAATACTTCTCAATTGTGGTTGGAGGTGAAAAAAACGTGACAAACAAAATCATTTATGTAAAGATCACAAACATTTAGACATGTTTTTCTATGTTTTTCAGTGTTTTTTAATTGAATGCCGTTATTATGCCTTAAACAATGTAAACTATTCAAAGTGAAACTGTCAAGGTGGTATATGTAAATGAGTTCTCTGTGATTGGTCCAAACATACATTGTGGTGCTTATGTATTTATTGAGCTATGCATTTAATTGTTTCGTTTGTACTTTGCTATTTTATTTAACCCTCGTGTTCTGTTGTATTTGTACAGTCTTTATGTTTATTTTCCTGTTATTGTGACTTAAATGGTACCATATCAAGATAAGTGAAGAGCCACCTCCTACTTTTCATCAAACATGCCCTCAAAGGTACGGGAGCTTCTCTTCTGTGGAATTTTTTTATTTATTTTTTAAAATTTTTTTAAGAAATTACGACTTTTGATTTTGTTTCTCACAATTGCACGTTTACATCTCACAATTCAGACTTTTTTCCCCTCAAAATTGCGAGATATAAAGTCAGAATTGCGAGTTATAAAGTCAGAATTGCGCGGGATGTAAACTTGTAACTGCGAGAAATAAATTTAGAATTGCAAGATATAAAACGCAATTCTGACTTTTCTCGCAACTGAGAGTTTATATCTCGCAATTTTAACTTCTTTATTCAGAATTGCGAGATATAAATTCAGACTTTTTTGTGGTTTGAAAACAATGTTGAAACTATCCTTGTCTGAAAAAGACAGTTTGGAACAGTCTACCAAAAATACACGGAATAACGGCAGCAGTCAGTGTTCTTCAACTTTATAGGATATTATTATATTGTTAAATTGTATATAATATCTAATATATATGATATTAAAAAAGAGCGGTAGGAGAGTAGTCTGAATTGGGTTCTAGCATCTCGTGCTAGTTCACACATTGAACTCATTGCGCCAGCCGCGAGCGTTTCCAAGTCGACGGGGATCGCATCAGTTGATTGGCTATTTTGCTTACCAACGTCTCGTGCGTGAACACCGCCATGTGACCCTTTTTTCTGTGCACTCGCTCATCTGTTCAGATGATGTCCTGCGAGGACAGCGATTGGCTCTTGTCTCAGACCTTCCCCGAGGTGATTGGACGAGTGATTAACACTCAGTTTGTAACCTCTACAGTGAACTTCCTACCGTTCCGATTAAGTGAACGATTTCGAGACCCTTATGTAACCTCTCCAGGGAGAAATACTTCTCAATTGTGGTTGAAGGTGAAAAAAACGTGACAAACAAAATCATTTATGTAAAGATCACAAACATTTAGACATGTTTTTCTATGTTTTTCAGTGTTTTTTAATTGAATGCCGTTATTATGCCTTAAACAATGTAAACTATTCAAAGTGAAACTGTCAAGGTGGTATATGTAAATGAGTTCTCTGTGATTGGTCCAAACATACATTGTGGTGCTTATGTATTTATTGAGCTATGCATTTAATTGTTTCGTTTGTACTTTGCTATTTTATTTAACCCTCGTGTTCTGTTGTATTTGTACAGTCTTTATGTTTATTTTCCTGTTATTGTGACTTAAATGGTACCAAATCAAGATAAGTGAAGAGCCACCTCCTACTTTTCATCAAACATGCCCTCAAAGGTACGGGAGCTTCTCTTCTGTGGAATTTTTTTATTTATTTTTTAAATTTTTTTTTAAGAAATTACGACTTTTGATTTTGTTTCTCACAATTGCACGTTTACATCTCACAATTCAGACTTTTTTCCCCTCAAAATTGCGAGATATAAAGTCAGAATTGCGAGTTATAAAGTCAGAATTGCGCGGGATGTAAACTTGTAACTGCGAGAAATAAATTTAGAATTGCAAGATATAAAACGCAATTCTGACTTTTCTCGCAACTGAGAGTTTATATCTCGCAATTTTAACTTCTTTATTCAGAATTGCGAGATATAAATTCAGACTTTTTTGTGGTTTGAAAACAATGTTGAAACTATCCTTGTCTGAAAAAGACAGTTTGGAACAGTCTACCAAAAATACACGCAATAACGGCAGCAGTCAGTGTTCTTCAACTTTATAGGATATTATTATATTGTTAAATTGTATATAATATCTAATATATGATATTAAAAAAGAGCGGTAGGAGAGTAGTCTGAATTAGGTTCTTGCATCTCGTGCTAGTTCACACATTGAACTCATTGCGCCAGCCGCGAGCGTTTCCAAGTCGACGGGGATCGCATCAGTTGATTGGCTATTTCGCTTACCAACGTCTCGTGTGTGAACACCGGCCATGTGACCTATTTTTCTGTGCACTCGCTCATCTATTCAGACGATGTCCTGCGAGGACAGCGATTGGCTCTTGTCTCAGACCTTCCCCGAGGTGATTGGACGAGTGATTAACACTCAGTTTGTAACCTCTACAGAGAACTTCCTACCGTTCCGATTAAGTGAACGATTTCGAGACCCTTATGTAACCTCTCCAGGGAGAAATACTTCTCAATTGTGGTTGGAGGTGAAAAAAAACGTGACAAACAAAATCATTTATGTAAAGATCACAAATATCTAGACATGTTTTTCTATGTTTTTCAGTGTTTTTTAATTGAATGCCGTTATTATGCCTTAAACAATGTAAACTATTCAAAGTGAAACTGTCAAGGTGGTATATGTAAATGAGTTCTCTGTGATTGGTCCAAACATACATTCTGGTGCTTATGTATTTATTGAGCTATGCATTTAATTGTTTCGTTTGTACTTTGCTATTTTATTTAACCCTCGTGTTTTGTTGTATTTGTACAGTCTTTATGTTTATTTTCCTGTTATTGTGACTTAAATGGTACCAAATCAAGATAAGTGAAGAGCCACCTCCTACTTTTCATCAAACATGCCCTCAAAGGTACGGGAGCTTCTCCTCTGTGGAATTTTTTTATTTTATTTTTTTTAAGAAATTACGACTTTTGATTTTGTTTCACACAATTGCACGTTTACATCTCACAATTCAGACTTTTTTCCCCTCAAAATTGCGAGATATAAAGTCAGAATTGCGAGTTATTAAGTCAGAATTGCGCGGGATGTAAACTTGCAACTGCGAGAAATAAAGTTAGAATTGCAAGATATAAAACGCAATTCTGACTTTTCTCGCAATTGAGAGTTTATATCTCGCAATTTTAACTTCTTTATTCAGAATTGCGAGATATAAATTCTGACTTTTTTGTGGTTTGAAAACAATGTTGAAACTATCCTTGTCTGAAAAAGACAGTTTGGAACAGTCTACCAAAAATACACACAATAACGGCAGCAGTCAGTGTTCTTCAACTTTATAGGATATTATTATATTGTTAAATTGTATATAATATCTAATATATGATATTAAAAAAAGAGCGGTAGGAGAGTAGTCTGAATTGGGTTCTTGCATCTCGTGCTAGTTCACACATTGAACTCATTGCGCCAGCCGCGAGCGTTTCCAAGTCGACGGGGATCGCATCAGTTGATTGGCTATTTCGCTTACCAACGTCTCGTGTGTGAACACCGGCCATGTGACCCATTTTTCTGTGCACTCGCTCATCTGTTCAGACGATGTCCTGCGAGGACAGCGATTGGCTCTTGTCTCAGACCTTCCCCGAGGTGATTGGACGAGTGATTAACACTCAGTTTGTAACCTCTACAGTGAACTTCCTACCGTTCCGATTAAGTGACGATTTCGAGACCCTTATGTAACCTCACCAGGGAGAAATACTTCTCAGTTGTGGTTGGAGGTGAAAAAAACGTGACAAACAAAATCATTTATGTAAAGATCACAAACATTTAGACATGTTTTTCTATGTTTTTCAGTGTTTTTTAATTGAATGCCGTTATTATGCCTTAAACAATGTAAACTATTCAAAGTGAAACTGTCAAGGTGGTATATGTAAATGAGTTCTCTGTGATTGGTCCAAACATACATTCTGGTGCTTGTATTTATTGAGCTATGCATTTAATTGTTTCGTTTGTACTTTGCTATTTTATTTAACCCTCATGTTCTGTTGTGTTTGTACAGTCTTTATGTTTTATTTTACTGTTATTGTAACTTAAAGGTGCTCTAAGTGATGTCACGCGTTTTAGGCCAAAACATTTTTTTGTCACATACAGCAAACATCTCCTGACTCTCCTCTAGCTGCCTGTCCCCTGAACACACTGTAAAAAAACGCGGCCTCTGTAGTCGCCACAAGCTCCGAAAACGGCAATAAAAACAAACTGGTGCAGCCTGGACCACAAAACATGATAAACATGCTCCAGCCAATAACCGACAAGAATGATTTTAAATGCGCGTTCATGACTGTTTCAGGAAGCACGGAGGGGGAGTAGGAGGAGGAGGAGGAAGGGTCTAACTAGCCTCTGTTTTGTTTGACAACACTTCGAACGACAACAGGAAGTTACTCCACCCAGGATCACTTAGAGCACCTTTAAACGAAGATAAGTGACGAGCCACCTCCTACTTTTCATCAAACATGCCTTCAAAGGTACGGAAGCTTCTCCTCCGTGGAATTTTTTTTTTTTTTAAAGATAATTGCGACTTTTTATCTCATAATTCTGACTTTGTTTCTCACAATTGTGCGTTTACATCTCACAATTCAGACTTTTTTCCCTCAAACAATGTAAACCCTCACCCTCATATAAACATTGAGTTTATATCTCGCAATTTTAACTTATTTATTCAGAATTGCGAGATATAAATTCAGACTTTATTGTGGTTTCAAGACAATGTTGAAACTATCCTTGTCTGAAAAAAGAGTTAGGAACAGTCTACGAAAATACACAATAACGGCAGCAGTCAGTGTTCTTCAACTTTATAGGATATTATATTGTTAAATTGTATATAATATCTAATATGTGATATTAAAAAAAGAGCGGTAGGAGAGTAGTCTGAATTGGGTTCTAGCATCTCGTGCTAGTTCACACATTGAACTCATTGCGCCAGCCGCGAGCGTTTCCAAGTCGACGGGGATCGCATCAGTTGATTGGCTATTTCGCTTACCAACGTCTCGTGTGTGAACACCGGCCATGTGACCTATTTGTCTGTGCACTCGCTCATCTGTTCAGACGATGTCCTGCGAGGACAGCGATTGGCTCTTGTCTCAGACCTTCCCCGAGGTGATTGGACGAGTGATTAACATTCAGTTTGTAACCTCTACAGTGAACTTCCTACCGTTCCGATTAAGTGAACGATTTCGAGACCCTTATGTAACCTCTCCAGGGAGAAATACTTCTCAGTTGTGGTTGGAGGTGAAAAAAACGTGACAAACAAAATCATTTATGTAAAGATCACAAATATCTAGACATGTTTTACTATGTTTATCAGTGTTTTCTAATTGAATGTCGTTATTATGCCTTAAACAATGTAAACTATTCAAAGTGAAACTGTCAAGGTGGTATATGTAAATGAGTTCTCTGTGATTGGTCCAAACATACATTGTGGTGCTTATGTATTTATTGAGCTATGCATTTAATTGTTTTCGTTTGTACTTTGCTATTTTATTTAACCCTCATGTTCTGTTGTATTTGTACAGTCTTTATGTTTATTTTCCTGTTATTGTGACTTAAATGGTACCATATCAAGATAAGTGAAGAGCCACCTCCTACTTTTCATCAAACATGCCCTCAAAGGTACGGAAGCTTCTCCTCCCTGGAATTTTTTTTTTTTTTTTTTTTAAGAAATTATGACTTTTGATTTTGTTTCACACAATTGCACGTTTACATCTCACAATTCAGACTTTTTTCCCCTCAAAATTGCGAGATATAAAGTCAGAATTGCGAGTTATAAAGTCAGAATTGCGCGGGATGTAAACTTGCAACTGCGAGAAATAAAGTTAGAATTGCAAGATATAAAACGCAATTCTGACTTTTCTCGCAACTGAGAGTTTATATCTCGCAATTTTAACTTCTTTATTCAGAATTGCGAGATATAAATTCTGACTTTTTTGTGGTTTGAAAACAATGTTGAAACTATCCTTGTCTGAAAAAGACAGTTTGGAACAGTCTACCAAAAATACACACAATAACGGCAGCAGTCAGTGTTCTTCAACTTTATAGGATATTATTATATTGTTAAATTGTGTATAAAATCTAATATATGATATTAAAAAAGAGCGGTAGGAGAGTAGTCTGAATTGGGTTCTAGCATCTCGTGCTAGTTCACACATTGAACTCATTGCGCCAGCCGCGAGCGTTTCCAAGTCGACGGGGATCGCATCAGTTGATTGGCTATTTCGCTTACCAACGTCTCGTGTGTGAACACCGGCCATGTGACCTATTTTTCTGTGCACTCGCTCATCTATTCAGACGATGTCCTGCGAGGACAGCGATTGGCTCTTGTCTCAGACCTTCCCCGAGGTGATTGGACGAGTGATTAACACTCAGTTTGTAACCTCTACAGTGAACTTCCTACCGTTCCGATTAAGTGAACGATTTCGAGACCCTTATGTAACCTCACCAGGGAGAAATACTTCTCAGTTGTGGTTGGAGGTGAAAAAAACGTGACAAACAAAATCATTTATGTAAAGATCACAAACATTTAGACATGTTTTTCTATGTTTTTCAGTGTTTTTTAATTGAATGCCGTTATTATGCCTTAAACAATGTAAACTATTCAAAGTGAAACTGTCAAGGTGGTATATGTAAATGAGTTCTCTATGATTGGTCCAAACATACATTCTGTTGCTTGTATTTATTGAGCTATGCATTTAATTGTTTCGTTTGTACTTTGCTATTTTATTTAACCCTCATGTTCTGTTGTGTTTGTACAGTCTTTATGTTTTATTTTACTGTTATTGTAACTTAAAGGTGCTCTAAGTGATGTCACGCGTTTTAGGCCAAAACATTTTTTGTCACATACAGCAAACATCTCCTGACTCTCCTCTAGCTGCCTGTCCCCTGAACACACTGTAAAAAAACGCGGCCTCTGTAGTCGCCACAAGCTCCGAAAACGACAATAAAAACAAACTGGTGCAGCCTGGACCACAAAACATGATAAACATGCTCCAGCCAATAACCGACAAGAATGATTTTAAATGCGCGTTCATGACTGTTTCAGGAAGCACGGAGGGGGAGGGGGAGGAGGAGGAGGAGGAGGAAGGGTCTAACTAGCCTCTGTTTTGTTTGACAACACTTCGAACGACAACAGGAAGTTACTCCACCCAGGATCACTTAGAGCACCTTTAAACGAATATAAGTGAAGAGCCACCTCCTACTTTTCATCAAACATGCCCTCAAAGGTACGGAAGCTTCTCCTCTGTGGAATTTTTTTTTTTTTTTTTTTTTTTTTTTTTTTAAGAAATTATGACTTTTGATTTTGTTTCTCACAATTGTGCGTTTACATCTCACAATTCAGACTTTTTTCCCCTCAAAATTGCGAGATATAAAGTCAGAATTGCGAGTTATTAAGTCAGAATTGCGCGGGATGTAAACTTGCAACTGCGAGAAATAAAGTTAGAATTGCAAGATATAAAACGCAATTCTGACTTTTCTCGCAACTGAGAGTTTATATCTCGCAATTTTAACTTATTTATTCAGAATTGCGAGATATAAATTCAGACTTTTTTGTGGTTTCAAAACAATGTTGAAACTATCCTTGTCTGAAAAAGACAGTTAGGAACAGTCTACCAAAAATACACACAATAACGGCAGCAGTCAGTGTTCTTCAACTTTATAGGATATTATTATATTGTTAAATTGTATATAATATCTAATATGTGATATTAAAAAAAGAGCGGTAGGAGAGTAGTCTGAATTGGGTTCTAGCATCTCGTGCTAGTTCACACATTGAACTCATTGCGCCAGCCACGAGCGTTTCCAAGTCGACGGGGATCGCATCAGTTGATTGGCTATTTCGCTTACCAACGTCTCGTGTGTGAACACCGGCCATGTGACCTATTTGTCTGTGCACTCGCTCATCTGTTCAGACGATGTCCTGCGAGGACAGCGATTGGCTCTTGTCTCAGACCTTCCCCGAGGTGATTGGACGAGTGATTAACATTCAGTTTGTAACCTCTACAGTGAACTTCCTACCGTTCCGATTAAGTGAACGATTTCGAGACCCTTATGTAACCTCTCCAGGGAGAAATACTTCTCAGTTGTGGTTGGAGGTGAAAAAAACGTGACAAACAAAATCATTTATGTAAAGATCACAAATATCTAGACATGTTTTACTATGTTTATCAGTGTTTTCTAATTGAATGTCGTTATTATGCCTTAAACAATGTAAACTATTCAAAGTGAAACTGTCAAGGTGGTATATGTAAATGAGTTCTCTGTGATTGGTCCAAACATACATTGTGGTGCTTATGTATTTATTGAGCTATGCATTTAATTGTTTTCGTTTGTACTTTGCTATTTTATTTAACCCTCATGTTCTGTTGTATTTGTACAGTCTTTATGTTTTATTTTCCTGTTATTGTGACTTAAAGGTGCTCTAAGTGATGTCACGCGTTTTAGGCCAAAACATTTTTTGTCACATACAGCAAACATCTCCTGACTCTCCTCTAGCTGCCTGTCCCCTGAACACACTGTAAAAAAACGCGGCCTCTGTAGTCGCCACAAGCTC
Source organism: Chanodichthys erythropterus (assembly GCF_024489055.1). Taxonomy (NCBI): domain Eukaryota; kingdom Metazoa; phylum Chordata; class Actinopteri; order Cypriniformes; family Xenocyprididae; genus Chanodichthys; species Chanodichthys erythropterus. The sequence goes on along the minus strand of NC_090236.1, from coordinate 3,464,205 downwards.
CGAAAACGACAATAAAAACAAACTGGTGCAGCCTGGACCACAAAACATGATAAACATGCTCCAGCCAATAACCGACAAGAATGATTTTAAATGCGCGTTCATGACTGTTTCAGGAAGCACGGAGGGGGAGGGGGAGGAGGAGGAGGAGGAGGAAGGGTCTAACTAGCCTCTGTTTTGTTTGACAACACTTCGAACGACAACAGGAAGTTACTCCACCCAGGATCACTTAGAGCACCTTTAAACGAAGATAAGTGACGAGCCACCTCCTACTTTTCATCAAACATGCCCTCAAAGGTACGGAAGCTTCTCCTCCCTGGAATTTTTTTTTTTTTTTTTTTTTTTTTATTAAATTATGACTTTTGTTTTTTTTTCACACAATTGTGCGTTTACATCTCACAATTCAGACTTTTTTCCCCTCAAAATTGCGAGATATAAAGTCAGAATTGCGAGTTATAAAGTCAGAATTGCGCGGGATGTAAACTTGCAACTGCGAGAAATAAAGTTAGAATTGCAAGATATAAAACGCAATTCTGACTTTTCTCGCAACTGAGAGTTTCTATCTCGCAATTTTAACTTCTTTATTCAGAATTGCGAGATATAAATTCTGACTTTTTTGTGGTTTGAAAAAATGTTGAAACTATCCTTGTCTGAAAAAGACAGTTTGGAACAGTCTACCAAAAATACACGGAATAACGGCAGCAGTCAGTGTTCTTCAACTTTATAGGATATTATTATATTGTTAAATTGTATATAAAATCTAATATATGATATTAAAAAAGAGCGGTAGGAGAGTAGTCTGAATTGGGTTCTAGCATCTCGTGCTAGTTCACACATTGAACTCATTGCGCCAGCCGCGAGCGTTTCCAAGTCGACGGGGATCGCATCAGTTGATTGGCTATTTCGCTTACCAACGTCTCGTGTGTGAACACCGGCCATGTGACCTATTTTTCTGTGCACTCGCTCATCTATTCAGACGATGTCCTGCGAGGACAGCGATTGGCTCTTGTCTCAGACCTTCCCCGAGGTGATTGGACGAGTGATTAACACTCAGTTTGTAACCTCTACAGTGAACTTCCTACCGTTCCGATTAAGTGAACGATTTCGAGACCCTTATGTAACCTCACCAGGGAGAAATACTTCTCAGTTGTGGTTGGAGGTGAAAAAAACGTGACAAACAAAATCATTTATGTAAAGATCACAAACATTTAGACATGTTTTTCTATGTTTTTCAGTGTTTTTTAATTGAATGCCGTTATTATGCCTTAAACAATGTAAACTATTCAAAGTGAAACTGTCAAGGTGGTATATGTAAATGAGTTCTCTGTGATTGGTCCAAACATACATTGTGGTGCTTGTATTTATTGAGCTATGCATTTAATTGTTTCGTTTGTACTTTGCTATTTTATTTAACCCTCATGTTCTGTTGTGTTTGTACAGTCTTTATGTTTTATTTTACTGTTATTGTAACTTAAAGGTGCTCTAAGTGATGTCACGCGTTTTAGGCCAAAACATTTTTTGTCACATACAGCAAACATCTCCTGACTCTCCTCTAGCTGCCTGTCCCCTGAACACACTGTAAAAAAACGCGGCCTCTGTAGTCGCCACAAGCTCCGAAAACGGCAATAAAAACAAACTGGTGCAGCCTGGACCACAAAACATGATAAACATGCTCCAGCCAATAACCGACAAGAATGATTTTAAATGCGTGTTCATGACTGTTTCAGGAAGCACGGAGGGGGAGGAGGAGGAGGAGGAGGAAGGGTCTAACTAGCCTCTGTTTTGTTTGACAACACTTCGAACGACAACAGGAAGTTACTCTACCCAGGATCACTTAGAGCACCTTTAAACGAAGATAAGTGACGAGCCACCTCCTACTTTTCATCAAACATGCCTTCAAAGGTACGGAAGCTTCTCCTCCGTGGAATTTTTTTTTTTTTAAAGATAATTGCGACTTTTTATCTCATAATTCTGACTTTGTTTCTCACAATTGTGCGTTTACATATCACAATTCAGACTTTTTTCCCCTCAAAATTGCGAGATATAAAGTCAGAATTGCGAGTTATAAAGTCAGAATTGCGCGGGATGTAAACTTGCAACTGCGAGAAATAAAGTTAGAATTGCAAGATATAAAACGCAATTCTGACTTTTCTCACAACTGAGAGTTTATATCTCGCAATTTTAACTTATTTATTCAGAATTGCGAGATATAAATTCAGACTTTTTTGTGGTTTCAAAACAATGTTGAAACTATCCTTGTCTGAAAAAGACAGTTAGGAACAGTCTACCGAAAATACACGGAATAACGGCAGCAGTCAGTGTTCTTCAACTTTATAGGATATTATTATATTGTTAAATTGTATATAATATCTAATATGTGATATTAAAAAAAGAGCGGTAGGAGAGTAGTCTGAATTGGGTTCTAGCATCTCGTGCTAGTTCACACATTGAACTCATTGCGCCAGCCGCGAGCGTTTCCAAGTCGACGGGGATCGCATCAGTTGATTGGCTATTTCGCTTACCAACGTCTCGTGTGTGAACACCGGCCATGTGACCTATTTGTCTGTGCACTCGCTCATCTGTTCAGACGATGTCCTGCGAGGACAGCGATTGGCTCTTGTCTCAGACCTTCCCCGAGGTGATTGGACGAGTGATTAACATTCAGTTTGTAACCTCTACAGTGAACTTCCTACCGTTCCGATTAAGTGAACGATTTCGAGACCCTTATGTAACCTCTCCAGGGAGAAATACTTCTCAGTTGTGGTTGGAGGTGAAAAAAACGTGACAAACAAAATCATTTATGTAAAGATCACAAACATTTAGACATGTTTTACTATGTTTATCAGTGTTTTCTAATTGAATGTCGTTATTATGCCTTAAACAATGTAAACTATTCAAAGTGAAACTGTCAAGGTGGTATATGTAAATGAGTTCTCTGTGATTGGTCCAAACATACATTGTGGTGCTTATGTATTTATTGAGCTATGCATTTAATTGTTTCGTTTGTACTTTGCTATTTTATTTAACCCTCGTGTTCTGTTGTATTTGTACAGTCTTTATGTTTATTTTCCTGTTATTGTGACTTAAAGGTGCTCTAAGTGATGTCACGCGTTTTAGGCCAAAACATTTTTTGTCACATACAGCAAACATCTCCTGACTCTCCTCTAGCTGCCTGTCCCCTGAACACACTGTAAAAAAACGCGGCCTCTGTAGTCGCCACAAGCTCCGAAAACGGCAATAAAAACAAACTGGTGCAGCCTGGACCACAAAACATGATAAACATGCTCCAGCCAATAACCGACAAGAATGATTTTAAATGCGTGTTCATGACTGTTTCAGGAAGCACGGAGGGGGAGGAGGAGGAGGAGGAGGAAGGGTCTAACTAGCCTCTGTTTTGTTTGACAACACTTCGAACGACAACAGGAAGTTACTCTACCCAGGATCACTTAGAGCACCTTTAAACGAAGATAAGTGACGAGCCACCTCCTACTTTTCATCAAACATGCCCTCAAAGGTACGGAAGCTTCTCCTCCCTGGAATTTTTTTTTTTTTTTTTTTAAGAAATTATGACTTTTGACTTTGTTTCACACAATTGTGCGTTTACATCTCACAATTCAGACTTTTTTCCCCTCAAAATTGCGAGATATAAACCCTCAGAATTGCGAGTTATAAAGTCAGAATTGCGCGGGATGTAAACTTGCAACTGCGAGAAATAAAGTTAGAATTGCAAGATTTAAAACGCTATTCTGAATTTTCTCACAACTGAGAGTTTCTATCTCTCAATTTTAACTTATTTATTCAGAATTGCGAGATATAAATTCTGACTTTTTTGTGGTTTGAAAACAATGTTGAAACTATCCTTGTCTGAAAAAGACAGTTTGGAACAGTCTACCAAAAATACACGGAATAACGGCAGCAGTCAGTGTTCTTCAACTTTATAGGATATTATTATATTGTTAAATTGTATATAAAATCTAATATATGATATTAAAAAAGAGCGGTAGGAGAGTAGTCTGAATTGGGTTCTAGCATCTCGTGCTAGTTCACACATTGAACTCATTGCGCCAGCCGCGAGCGTTTCCAAGTCGACGGGGATCGCATCAGTTGATTGGCTATTTCGCTTACCAACGTCTCGTGTGTGAACACCGGCCATGTGACCTATTTTTCTGTGCACTCGCTCATCTATTCAGACGATGTCCTGCGAGGACAGCGATTGGCTCTTGTCTCAGACCTTCCCCGAGGTGATTGGACGAGTGATTAACACTCAGTTTGTAACCTCTACAGTGAACTTCCTACCGTTCCGATTAAGTGAATGATTTCGAGACCCTTATGTAACCTCACCAGGGAGAAATACTTCTCAGTTGTGGTTGGAGGTGAAAAAAACGTGACAAACAAAATCATTTATGTAAAGATCACAAACATTTAGACATGTTTTTCTATGTTTTTCAGTGTTTTTTAATTGAATGCCGTTATTATGCCTTAAACAATGTAAACTATTCAAAGTGAAACTGTCAAGGTGGTATATGTAAATGAGTTCTCTGTGATTGGTCCAAACATACATTCTGGTGCTTATGCATTTATTGAGCTATGCATTTAATTGTTTCGTTTGTACTTTGCTATTTTATTTAACCCTCATGTTCTGTTGTGTTTGTACAGTCTTTATGTTTTATTTTACTGTTATTGTAACTTAAAGGTGCTCTAAGTGATGTCACGCGTTTTAGGCCAAAACATTTTTTGTCACATACAGCAAACATCTCCTGACTCTCCTCTAGCTGCCTGTCCCCTGAACACACTGTAAAAAAACGCGGCCTCTGTAGTCGCCACAAGCTCCGAAAACGGCAATAAAAACAAACTGGTGCAGCCTGGACCACAAAACATGATAAACATGCTCCAGCCAATAACCGACAAGAATGATTTTAAATGCGCGTTCATGACTGTTTCAGGAAGCACGGAGGGGGAGGAGGAGGAGGAGGAGGAAGGGTCTAACTAGCCTCTGTTTTGTTTGACAACACTTCGAACGACAACAGGAAGTTACTCCACCCAGGATCACTTAGAGCACCTTTAAACGAAGATAAGTGACGAGCCACCTCCTACTTTTCATCAAACATGCCTTCAAAGGTACGGAAGCTTCTCCTCCGTGGAATTTTTTTTTTTTTTTTAAAGATAATTGCGACTTTTTATCTCATAATTCTGACTTTGTTTCTCACAATTGTGCGTTTACATCTCACAATTCAGACTTTTTTCCCTCAAAATTGCGAGATATAAAGTCAGAATTGCGAGTTATAAAGTCAGAATTGCGCGGGATGTAAACTTGCAACTGCGAGAAATAAAGTTAGAATTGCAAGATATAAAACGCAATTCTGACTTTTCTCGCAACTGAGAGTTTATATCTCGCAATTTTAACTTATTTATTCAGAATTGCGAGATATAAATTCAGACTTTTTTGTGGTTAGAAAACAATGTTGAAACTATACTTGTCAGAAAAAGACAGTTAGGAACAGTCTACCAAAAATACACACAATAACGGCAGCAGTCAGTGTTCTTCAACTTTATAGGATATTATTATATTGTTAAATTGTATATAATATCTAATATGTGATATTAAAAAAAGAGCGGTAGGAGAGTAGTCTGAATTGGGTTCTAGCATCTCGTGCTAGTTCACACATTGAACTCATTGCGCCAGCCGCGAGCGTTTCCAAGTCGACGGGGATCGCATCAGTTGATTGGCTATTTCGCTTACCAACGTCTCGTGTGTGAACACCGGCCATGTGACCTATTTTTCTGTGCACTCGCTCATCTATTCAGACGATGTCCTGCGAGGACAGCGATTGGCTCTTGTCTCAGACCTTCCCCGAGGTGATTGGACGAGTGATTAACACTCAGTTTGTAACCTCTACAGTGAACTTCCTACCGTTCCGATTAAGTGAACGATTTCGAGACCCTTATGTAACCTCACCAGGGAGAAATACTTCTCAGTTGTGGTTGGAGGTGAAAAAAACGTGACAAACAAAATCATTTATGTAAAGATCACAAACATTTAGACATGTTTTTCTATGTTTTTCAGTGTTTTTTAATTGAATGCCGTTATTATGCCTTAAACAATGTAAACTATTCAAAGTGAAACTGTCAAGGTGGTATATGTAAATGAGTTCTCTGTGATTGGTCCAAACATACATTGTGGCGCTTATGTATTTATTGAGCTATGCATTTAATTGTTTCGTTTGTACTTTGCTATTTTATTTAACCCTCGTGTTCTGTTGTATTTGTACAGTCTTTATGTTTATTTTCCTGTTATTGTGACTTAAAGGTGCTCTAAGTGATGTCACGCGTTTTAGGCCAAAACATTTTTTGTCACATACAGCAAACATCTCCTGACTCTCCTCTAGCTGCCTGTCCCCTGAACACACTGTAAAAAAACGCGGCCTCTGTAGTCGCCACAAGCTCCGAAAACGGCAATAAAAACAAACTGGTGCAGCCTGGACCACAAAACATGATAAACATGCTCCAGCCAATAACCGACAAGAATGATTTTAAATGCGCGTTCATGACTGTTTCAGGAAGCACGGAGGGGGAGGAGGAGGAGGAGGAGGAAGGGTCTAACTAGCCTCTGTTTTGTTTGACAACACTTCGAACGACAACAGGAAGTTACTCCACCCAGGATCACTTAGAGCACCTTTAAACGAAGATAAGTGAAGAGCCACCTCCTACTTTTCATCAAACATGCCCTCAAAGGTACGGAAGCTTCTCCTCCCTGGAATTTTTTTTTTTTTTTTTTTTTTTTTTAAGAAATTATGACTTTTGATTTTGTTTCACACAATTGCACGTTTACATCTCACAATTCAGACTTTTTTCCCCTCAAAATTGCGAGATATAAAGTCAGAATTGCGAGTTATAAAGTCAGAATTGCGCGGGATGTAAACTTGCAACTGCGAGAAATAAAGTTAGAATTGCAAGATATAAAACGCAATTCTGACTTTTCTCGCAACTGAGAGTTTATATCTCGCAATTTTAACTTCTTTATTCAGAATTGCGAGATATAAATTCTGACTTTTTTGTGGTTTGAAAACAATGTTGAAACTATCCTTGTCTGAAAAAGACAGTTTGGAACAGTCTACCAAAAATACACACAATAACGGCAGCAGTCAGTGTTCTTCAACTTTATAGGATATTATTATATTGTTAAATTGTATATAAAATCTAATATATGATATTAAAAAAGAGCGGTAGGAGAGTAGTCTGAATTGGGTTCTAGCATCTCGTGCTAGTTCACACATTGAACTCATTGCGCCAGCCGCGAGCGTTTCCAAGTCGACGGGGATCGCATCAGTTGATTGGCTATTTCGCTTACCAACGTCTCGTGTGTGAACACCGGCCATGTGACCTATTTTTCTGTGCACTCGCTCATCTATTCAGACGATGTCCTGCGAGGACAGCGATTGGCTCTTGTCTCAGACCTTCCCCGAGGTGATTGGACGAGTGATTAACACTCAGTTTGTAACCTCTACAGTGAACTTCCTACCGTTCCGATTAAGTGAATGATTTCGAGACCCTTATGTAACCTCACCAGGGAGAAATACTTCTCAGTTGTGGTTGGAGGTGAAAAAAACGTGACAAACAAAATCATTTATGTAAAGATCACAAACATTTAGACATGTTTTTCTATGTTTTTCAGTGTTTTTTAATTGAATGCCGTTATTATGCCTTAAACAATGTAAACTATTCAAAGTGAAACTGTCAAGGTGGTATATGTAAATGAGTTCTCTGTGATTGGTCCAAACATACATTCTGGTGCTTGCATTTATTGAGCTATGCATTTAATTGTTTCGTTTGTACTTTGCTATTTTATTTAACCCTCATGTTCTGTTGTGTTTGTACAGTCTTTATGTTTTATTTTACTGTTATTGTAACTTAAAGGTGCTCTAAGTGATGTCACGCGTTTTAGGCCAAAACATTTTTTGTCACATACAGCAAACATCTCCTGACTCTCCTCTAGCTGCCTGTCCCCTGAACACACTGTAAAAAAACGCGGCCTCTGTAGTCGCCACAAGCTCCGAAAACGGCAATAAAAACAAACTGGTGCAGCCTGGACCACAAAACATGATAAACATGCTCCAGCCAATAACCGACAAGAATGATTTTAAATGCGCGTTCATGACTGTTTCAGGAAGCACGGAGGGGGAGGAGGAGGAGGAGGAGGAAGGGTCTAACTAGCCTCTGTTTTGTTTGACAACACTTCGAACGACAACAGGAAGTTACTCCACCCAGGATCACTTAGAGCACCTTTAAACGAAGATAAGTGACGAGCCACCTCCTACTTTTCATCAAACATGCCTTCAAAGGTACGGAAGCTTCTCCTCCGTGGAATTTTTTTTTTTTTTTTTTTTTTTTTTAAGAAATTATGACTTTTGACTTTGTTTCTCACAATTGTGCGTTTACATCTCACAATTCAGACTTTTTTCCCCTCAAAATTGCGAGATATAAACCCTCACCCTCATATAAAGTCAGAATTGCGCGGGATGTAAACTTGCAACTGCGAGAAATAAAGTTAGAATTGCAAGATATAAAACGCAATTCTGACTTTTCTCGCAACTGAGAGTTTATATCTCGCAATTTTAACTTATTTATTCAGAATTGCGAGATATAAATTCAGACTTTTTTGTGGTTTCAAAACAATGTTGAAACTATCCTTGTCTGAAAAAGACAGTTAGGAACAGTCTACCGAAAATACACGGAATAACGGCAGCAGTCAGTGTTCTTCAACTTTATAGGATATTATTATATTGTTAAATTGTATATAATATCTAATATGTGATATTAAAAAAAGAGCGGTAGGAGAGTAGTCTGAATTGGGTTCTAGCATCTCGTGCTAGTTCACACATTGAACTCATTGCGCCAGCCGCGAGCGTTTCCAAGTCGACGGGGATCGCATCAGTTGATTGGCTATTTCGCTTACCAACGTCTCGTGTGTGAACACCGGCCATGTGACCTATTTTTCTGTGCACTCGCTCATCTATTCAGACGATGTCCTGCGAGGACAGCGATTGGCTCTTGTCTCAGACCTTCCCCGAGGTGATTGGACGAGTGATTAACACTCAGTTTGTAACCTCTACAGTGAACTTCCTACCGTTCCGATTAAGTGAACGATTTCGAGACCCTTATGTAACCTCACCAGGGAGAAATACTTCTCAGTTGTGGTTGGAGGTGAAAAAAACGTGACAAACAAAATCATTTATGTAAAGATCACAAACATTTAGACATGTTTTTCTATGTTTTTCAGTGTTTTTTAATTGAATGCCGTTATTATGCCTTAAACAATGTAAACTATTCAAAGTGAAACTGTCAAGGTGGTATATGTAAATGAGTTCTCTGTGATTGGTCCAAACATACATTGTGGCGCTTATGTATTTATTGAGCTATGCATTTAATTGTTTCGTTTGTACTTTGCTATTTTATTTAACCCTCGTGTTCTGTTGTATTTGTACAGTCTTTATGTTTATTTTCCTGTTATTGTGACTTAAAGGTGCTCTAAGTGATGTCACGCGTTTTAGGCCAAAACATTTTTTGTCACATACAGCAAACATCTCCTGACTCTCCTCTAGCTGCCTGTCCCCTGAACACACTGTAAAAAAACGCGGCCTCTGTAGTCGCCACAAGCTCCGAAAACGGCAATAAAAACAAACTGGTGCAGCCTGGACCACAAAACATGATAAACATGCTCCAGCCAATAACCGACAAGAATGATTTTAAATGCGCGTTCATGACTGTTTCAGGAAGCACGGAGGGGGAGGAGGAGGAGGAGGAGGAAGGGTCTAACTAGCCTCTGTTTTGTTTGACAACACTTCGAACGACAACAGGAAGTTACTCCACCCAGGATCACTTAGAGCACCTTTAAACGAAGATAAGTGAAGAGCCACCTCCTACTTTTCATCAAACATGCCCTCAAAGGTACGGAAGCTTCTCCTCCCTGGAATTTTTTTTTTTTTTTTTAAGAAATTATGACTTTTGATTTTGTTTCACACAATTGCACGTTTACATCTCACAATTCAGACTTTTTTCCCCTCAAAATTGCGAGATATAAAGTCAGAATTGCGAGTTATAAAGTCAGAATTGCGCGGGATGTAAACTTGCAACTGCGAGAAATAAAGTTAGAATTGCAAGATATAAAACGCAATTCTGACTTTTCTCGCAACTGAGAGTTTATATCTCGCAATTTTAACTTCTTTATTCAGAATTGCGAGATATAAATTCTGACTTTTTTGTGGTTTGAAAACAATGTTGAAACTATCCTTGTCTGAAAAAGACAGTTTGGAACAGTCTACCAAAAATACACGGAATAACGGCAGCAGTCAGTGTTCTTCAACTTTATAGGATATTATTATATTGTTAAATTGTATATAAAATCTAATATATGATATTAAAAAAGAGCGGTAGGAGAGTAGTCTGAATTGGGTTCTAGCATCTCGTGCTAGTTCACACATTGAACTCATTGCGCCAGCCGCGAGCGTTTCCAAGTCGACGGGGATCGCATCAGTTGATTGGCTATTTCGCTTACCAACGTCTCGTGCGTGAACACCGGCCATGTGACCCTTTTTTCTGTGCACTCGCTCATCTGTTCAGACGATGTCCTGCGAGGACAGCGATTGGCTCTTGTCTCAGACCTTCCCCGAGGTGATTGGACGAGTGATTAACACTCAGTTTGTAACCTCTACAGTGAACTTCCTACCGTTCCGATTAAGTGAACGATTTCGAGACCCTTATGTAACCTCTCCAGGGAGAAATACTTCTCAGTTGTGGTTGGAGGTGAAAAAAACGTGACAAACAAAATCATTTATGTAAAGATCACAAATATCTAGACATGTTTTACTATGTTTATCAGTGTTTTCTAATTGAATGCCGTTATTATGCCTTAACCCTTTAACGCGTACGATCACACCGGTGTGATCAGTCTTGGCTGGCCCCAGGAGCGTACGATCACACCGGTGTGATTAGAACGTTCAGTGCATTACATGATCAACTGCCAAATTCAAATGTGCGTGCGCGCTTTAACTGGCGCTAAACCAGAGACGGACGCGCGCAGCGCTTTTCATATCACATATATGCAGTGTTTTCAACCAAATAATGTTCATTTCAGGTTTCAGACATTTAAATGCACATGAGTACTAACAAAACAATATATTTAGAGTTTGTAAAATACACAATGATGTCTATAGAAGCGGAAATAACAACCCTTTCCATTATAACTTGACAACACGTTTAATTCATATCAGATATACATTGTGAAAGTAACTGAAAAGCTTACTCTAATCTTCCCCAGTTCACCGGCACACTTACTTTCATGTATTTCGGGAGAAGTGGATAAATTCACGGGTTGTAAATCCAACAGATCCGATTCTCTGCGCGGTGCAAACTAACATGGCGGCGCCCATCGCTCATATGGCTCAACTAACGCGATCGTTATGAAGGTGTTTAAACAGCAAAACACATCCACTTGCACATATTTGGCAATCGGAATATTAGATATTTCATGGTATAGTTAACAAATTTGTGAATATTTTGAATAAAAAAGGAAAAATTAAATGAAAGCAGATCATCATTCATACAGTGCTGCGGTGTGTCACATAACAAGCAATGACGCGTCACCATGGAAACCATAAAGCGATACGTTCTAAATAACGGTCGCCTTAAAAAAACTCACGCTGGGGGGTCAGACAGAATATTTGAAACTTACGTGCGAAAGGGTTAAACAATGTAAACTATTCAAAGTGAAACTGTCAAGGTGGTATATGTAAATGAGTTCTCTGTGATTGGTCCAAACATACATTGTGGCGCTTATGTATTTATTGAGCTATGCATTTAATTGTTTCGTTTGTACTTTGCTATTTTATTTAACCCTCGTGTTCTGTTGTATTTGTACAGTCTTTATGTTTATTTTCCTGTTATTGTGACTTAAATGGTACCATATCAAGATAAGTGAAGAGCCACCTCCTACTTTTCATCAAACATGCCCTCAAAGGTACGGAAGCTTCTCCTCCCTGGAATTTTTTTTTTTTTTTTTTTTTTTTTTTTTTAAGAAATTATGACTTTTGATTTTGTTTCACACAATTGCACGTTTACATCTCACAATTCAGACTTTTTTCCCCTCAAAATTGCGAGATATAAAGTCAGAATTGCGAGTTATAAAGTCAGAATTGCGCGGGATGTAAACTTGCAACTGCGAGAAATAAAGTTAGAATTGCAAGATATAAAACGCAATTCTGACTTTTCTCGCAACTGAGAGTTTCTATCTCGCAATTTTAACTTCTTTATTCAGAATTGCGAGATATAAATTCTGACTTTTTTGTGGTTTGAAAACAATGTTGAAACTATCCTTGTCTGAAAAAGACAGTTTGGAACAGTCTACCAAAAATACACACAATAACGGCAGCAGTCAGTGTTCTTCAACTTTATAGGATATATTGTTAAATTGTATATAAAATCTAATATATGATATTAAAAAAGAGCGGTAGGAGAGTAGTCTGAATTGGGTTCTAGCATCTCGTGCTAGTTCACACATTGAACTCATTGCGCCAGCCGCGAGCGTTTCCAAGTCGACGGGGATCGCATCAGTTGATTGGCTATTTCGCTTACCAACGTCTCGTGTGTGAACACCGGCCATGTGACCTATTTTTCTGTGCACTCGCTCATCTATTCAGACGATGTCCTGCGAGGACAGCGATTGGCTCTTGTCTCAGACCTTCCCCGAGGTGATTGGACGAGTGATTAACACTCAGTTTGTAACCTCTACAGTGAACTTCCTACCGTTCCGATTAAGTGAATGATTTCGAGACCCTTATGTAACCTCACCAGGGAGAAATACTTCTCAGTTGTGGTTGGAGGTGAAAAAAACGTGACAAACAAAATCATTTATGTAAAGATCACAAACATTTAGACATGTTTTTCTATGTTTTTCAGTGTTTTTTAATTGAATGCCGTTATTATGCCTTAAACAATGTAAACTATTCAAAGTGAAACTGTCAAGGTGGTATATGTAAATGAGTTCTCTGTGATTGGTCCAAACATACATTCTGGTGCTTGCATTTATTGAGCTATGCATTTAATTGTTTCGTTTGTACTTTGCTATTTTATTTAACCCTCATGTTCTGTTGTGTTTGTACAGTCTTTATGTTTTATTTTACTGTTATTGTAACTTAAAGGTGCTCTAAGTGATGTCACGCGTTTTAGGCCAAAACATTTTTTGTCACATACAGCAAACATCTCCTGACTCTCCTCTAGCTGCCTGTCCCCTGAACACACTGTAAAAAAACGCGGCCTCTGTAGTCGCCACAAGCTCCGAAAACGGCAATAAAAACAAACTGGTGCAGCCTGGACCACAAAACATGATAAACATGCTCCAGCCAATAACCGACAAGAATGATTTTAAATGCGCGTTCATGACTGTTTCAGGAAGCACGGAGGGGGAGGAGGAGGAGGAGGAGGAAGGGTCTAACTAGCCTCTGTTTTGTTTGACAACACTTCGAACGACAACAGGAAGTTACTCCACCCAGGATCACTTAGAGCACCTTTAAACGAAGATAAGTGACGAGCCACCTCCTACTTTTCATCAAACATGCCTTCAAAGGTACGGAAGCTTCTCCTCCGTGGAATTTTTTTTTTTTTAAAGATAATTGCGACTTTTTATCTCATAATTCTGACTTTGTTTCTCACAATTGTGCGTTTACATCTCACAATTCAGACTTTTTTCCCTCAAACAATGTAAACCCTCACCCTCATATAAACATTGAGTTTATATCTCGCAATTTTAACTTATTTATTCAGAATTGCGAGATATAAATTCAGACTTTTTTGTGGTTTCAAAACAATGTTGAAACTATCCTTGTCTGAAAAAAGAGTTAGGAACAGTCTACGAAAATACACAATAACGGCAGCAGTCAGTGTTCTTCAACTTTATAGGATATTATTATATTGTTAAATTGTATATAAAATCTAATATATGATATTAAAAAAGAGCGGTAGGAGAGTAGTCTGAATTGGGTTCTAGCATCTCGTGCTAGTTCACACATTGAACTCATTGCGCCAGCCGCGAGCGTTTCCAAGTCGACGGGGATCGCATCAGTTGATTGGCTATTTCGCTTACCAACGTCTCGTGTGTGAACACCGGCCATGTGACCTATTTGTCTGTGCACTCGCTCATCTGTTCAGACGATGTCCTGCGAGGACAGCGATTGGCTCTTGTCTCAGACCTTCCCCGAGGTGATTGGACGAGTGATTAACATTCAGTTTGTAACCTCTACAGTGAACTTCCTACCGTTCCGATTAAGTGAACGATTTCGAGACCCTTTTGTAACCTCTCCAGGGAGAAATACTTCTCAGTTGTGGTTGGAGGTGAAAAAAACGTGACAAACAAAATCATTTATGTAAAGATCACAAATATCTAGACATGTTTTACTATGTTTATCAGTGTTTTCTAATTGAATGTCGTTATTATGCCTTAAACAATGTAAACTATTCAAAGTGAAACTGTCAAGGTGGTATATGTAAATGAGTTCTCTGTGATTGGTCCAAACATACATTGTGGTGCTTATGTATTTATTGAGCTATGCATTTAATTGTTTTCGTTTGTACTTTGCTATTTTATTTAACCCTCATGTTCTGTTGTATTTGTACAGTCTTTATGTTTATTTTCCTGTTATTGTGACTTAAATGGTACCATATCAAGATAAGTGAAGAGCCACCTCCTACTTTTCATCAAACATGCCCTCAAAGGCACGGAAGCTTCTCCTCCCTGGAATTTTTTTTTTTTTTTTTTTTTTTTTTTTTAAGAAATTATGACTTTTGATTTTGTTTCACACAATTGCACGTTTACATCTCACAATTCAGACTTTTTTCCCCTCAAAATTGCGAGATATAAAGTCAGAATTGCGAGTTATAAAGTCAGAATTGCGCGGGATGTAAACTTGCAACTGCGAGAAATAAAGTTAGAATTGCAAGATATAAAACGCAATTCTGACTTTTCTCGCAACTGAGAGTTTATATCTCGCAATTTTAACTTCTTTATTCAGAATTGCGAGATATAAATTCTGACTTTTTTGTGGTTTGAAAACAATGTTGAAACTATCCTTGTCTGAAAAAGACAGTTTGGAACAGTCTACCAAAAATACACGGAATAACGGCAGCAGTCAGTGTTCTTCAACTTTATAGGATATTATTATATTGTTAAATTGTATATAAAATCTAATATATGATATTAAAAAAGAGCGGTAGGAGAGTAGTCTGAATTGGGTTCTAGCATCTCGTGCTAGTTCACACATTGAACTCATTGCGCCAGCCGCGAGCGTTTCCAAGTCGACGGGGATCGCATCAGTTGATTGGCTTTTTAGCTTACCAACGTCTCGTGCGTGAACACCGGCCATGTGACCCTTTTTTCTGTGCACTCGCTCATCTGTTCAGACGATGTCCTGCGAGGACAGCGATTGGCTCTTGTCTCAGACCTTCCCCGAGGTGATTGGACGAGTGATTAACACTCAGTTTGTAACCTCTACAGTGAACTTCCTACCGTTCCGATTAAGTGAACGATTTCGAGACCGTTATGTAACCTCACCAGGGAGAAATACTTCTCAGTTGTGGTTGGAGGTGAAAAAAACGTGACAAACAAAATCATTTATGTAAAGATCACAAACATTTAGACATGTTTTTCTATGTTTTTCAGTGTTTTTTAATTGAATGCCGTTATTATGCCTTAAACAATGTAAACTATTCAAAGTGAAACTGTCAAGGTGGTATATGTAAATGAGTTCTCTGTGATTGGTCCAAACATACATTCTGGTGCTTGTATTTATTGAGCTATGCATTTAATTGTTTCGTTTGTACTTTGCTATTTTATTTAACCCTCATGTTCTGTTGTGTTTGTACAGTCTTTATGTTTTATTTTACTGTTATTGTGACTTAAATGGTACCAAATCAAGATAAGTGAAGAGCCACCTCCTACTTTTCATCAAACATGCCCTCAAAGGTACGGGAGCTTCTCCTCTGTGGAATTTTTTTATTTTTATTTTTTATTTTTTTTTAAGAAATTATGACTTTTGATTTTGTTTCACACAATTGCACATTTACATCTCACAATTCAGACTTTTTTCCCCTCAAAATTGCGAGATATAAAGTCAGAATTGTGAGTTATAAAGTCAGAATTGCACAGGATGTAAACTTGCAACTGCGAGAAATAAAGTTAGAATTGCAAGATATAAAACGCAATTCTGACTTTTCTCGCAACTGAGAGTTTCTATCTCGCAATTTTAACTTATTTATTCAGAATTGCGAGATATAAATTCTGACTTTTTTGTGGTTTGAAAACAATGTTGAAACTATCCTTGTCTGAAAAAGACAGTTTGGAACAGTCTACCAAAAATACACACAATAACGGCAGCAGTCAGTGTTCTTCAACTTTATAGGATATATTGTTAAATTGTATATAAAATCTAATATATGATATTAAAAAAGAGCGGTAGGAGAGTAGTCTGAATTGGGTTCTAGCATCTCGTGCTAGTTCACACATTGAACTCATTGCGCCAGCCGCGAGCGTTTCCAAGTCGACGGGGATCGCATCAGTTGATTGGCTATTTCGCTTACCAACGTCTCGTGTGTGAACACCGGCCATGTGACCTATTTTTCTGTGCACTCGCTCATCTATTCAGACGATGTCCTGCGAGGACAGCGATTGGCTCTTGTCTCAGACCTTCCCCGAGGTGATTGGACGAGTGATTAACACTCAGTTTGTAACCTCTACAGTGAACTTCCTACCGTTCCGATTAAGTGAATGATTTCGAGACCCTTATGTAACCTCACCAGGGAGAAATACTTCTCAGTTGTGGTTGGAGGTGAAAAAAACGTGACAAACAAAATCATTTATGTAAAGATCACAAACATTTAGACATGTTTTTCTATGTTTTTCAGTGTTTTTTAATTGAATGCCGTTATTATGCCTTAAACAATGTAAACTATTCAAAGTGAAACTGTCAAGGTGGTATATGTAAATGAGTTCTCTGTGATTGGTCCAAACATACATTCTGGTGCTTGTATTTATTGAGCTATGCATTTAATTGTTTCGTTTGTACTTTGCTATTTTATTTAACCCTCATGTTCTGTTGTGTTTGTACAGTCTTTATGTTTTATTTTACTGTTATTGTAACTTAAAGGTGCTCTAAGTGATGTCACGCGTTTTAGGCCAAAACATTTTTTGTCACATACAGCAAACATCTCCTGACTCTCCTCTAGCTGCCTGTCCCCTGAACACACTGTAAAAAAACGCGGCCTCTGTAGTCGCCACAAGCTCCGAAAACGGCAATAAAAACAAACTGGTGCAGCCTGGACCACAAAACATGATAAACATGCTCCAGCCAATAACCGACAAGAATGATTTTAAATGCGCGTTCATGACTGTTTCAGGAAGCACGGAGGGGGAGGAGGAGGAGGAGGAGGAAGGGTCTAACTAGCCTCTGTTTTGTTTGACAACACTTCGAACGACAACAGGAAGTTACTCCACCCAGGATCACTTAGAGCACCTTTAAACGAAGATAAGTGACGAGCTACCTCCTACTTTTCATCAAACATGCCTTCAAAGGTACGGAAGCTTCTCCTCCGTGGAATTTTTTTTTTTTTTTAAAGATAATTGCGACTTTTTATCTCATAATTCTGACTTTGTTTCTCACAATTGTGCGTTTACATCTCACAATTCAGATTTTTTTCCCTCAAACAATGTAAACCCTCACCCTCATACAATGTAAACCCTCACCCTCATATAAACATTGAGTTTATATCTCGCAATTTTAACTTATTTATTCAGAATTGCGAGATATAAATTCAGACTTTTTTGTGGTTTCAAAACAATGTTGAAACTATCCTTGTCTGAAAAAAGAGTTAGGAACAGTCTACGAAAATACACAATAACGGCAGCAGTCAGTGTTCTTCAACTTTATAGGATATTATTATATTGTTAAATTGTATATAATATCTAATATGTGATATTAAAAAAAGAGCGGTAGGAGAGTAGTCTGAATTGGGTTCTAGCATCTCGTGCTAGTTCACACATTGAACTCATTGCGCCAGCCGCGAGCGTTTCCAAGTCGACGGGGATCGCATCAGTTGATTGGCTATTTCGCTTACCAACGTCTCGTGTGTGAACACCGGCCATGTGACCTATTTGTCTGTGCACTCGCTCATCTGTTCAGACGATGTCCTGCGAGGACAGCGATTGGCTCTTGTCTCAGACCTTCCCCGAGGTGATTGGACGAGTGATTAACATTCAGTTTGTAACCTCTACAGTGAACTTCCTACCGTTCCGATTAAGTGAACGATTTCGAGACCCTTATGTAACCTCTCCAGGGAGAAATACTTCTCAGTTGTGGTTGGAGGTGAAAAAAACGTGACAAACAAAATCATTTATGTAAAGATCACAAATATCTAGACATGTTTTACTATGTTTATCAGTGTTTTCTAATTGAATGTCGTTATTATGCCTTAAACAATGTAAACTATTCAAAGTGAAACTGTCAAGGTGGTATATGTAAATGAGTTCTCTGTGATTGGTCCAAACATACATTGTGGTGCTTATGTATTTATTGAGCTATGCATTTAATTGTTTTCGTTTGTACTTTGCTATTTTATTTAACCCTCATGTTCTGTTGTATTTGTACAGTCTTTATGTTTATTTTCCTGTTATTGTGACTTAAATGGTACCATATCAAGATAAGTGAAGAGCCACCTCCTACTTTTCATCAAACATGCCCTCAAAGGCACGGAAGCTTCTCCTCCCTGGAATTTTTTTTTTTTTTTTTTTTTTAAGAAATTATGACTTTTGATTTTGTTTCACACAATTGCACGTTTACATCTCACAATTCAGACTTTTTTCCCCTCAAAATTGCGAGATATAAAGTCAGAATTGCGAGTTATAAAGTCAGAATTGCGCGGGATGTAAACTTGCAACTGCGAGAAATAAAGTTAGAATTGCAAGATATAAAACGCAATTCTGACTTTTCTCGCAACTGAGAGTTTATATCTCGCAATTTTAACTTCTTTATTCAGAATTGCGAGATATAAATTCTGACTTTTTTGTGGTTTGAAAACAATGTTGAAACTATCCTTGTCTGAAAAAGACAGTTTGGAACAGTCTACCAAAAATACACGGAATAACGGCAGCAGTCAGTGTTCTTCAACTTTATAGGATATTATTATATTGTTAAATTGTATATAAAATCTAATATATGATATTAAAAAAGAGCGGTAGGAGAGTAGTCTGAATTGGGTTCTAGCATCTCGTGCTAGTTCACACATTGAACTCATTGCGCCAGCCGCAAGCGTTTCCAAGTCGACGGGGATCGCATCAGTTGATTGGCTATTTCGCTTACCAACGTCTCGTGCGTGAACACCGGCCATGTGACCCTTTTTTCTGTGCACTCGCTCATCTGTTCAGACGATGTCCTGCGAGGACAGCGATTGGCTCTTGTCTCAGACCTTCCCCGAGGTGATTGGACGAGTGATTAACACTCAGTTTGTAACCTCTACAGTGAACTTCCTACCGTTCCGATTAAGTGAACGATTTCGAGACCCTTATGTAACCTCACCAGGGAGAAATACTTCTCAGTTGTGGTTGGAGGTGAAAAAAACGTGACAAACAAAATCATTTATGTAAAGATCACAAACATTTAGACATGTTTTTCTATGTTTTTCAGTGTTTTTTAATTGAATGCCGTTATTATGCCTTAAACAATGTAAACTATTCAAAGTGAAACTGTCAAGGTGGTATATGTAAATGAGTTCTCTGTGATTGGTCCAAACATACATTCTGGTGCTTGTATTTATTGAGCTATGCATTTAATTGTTTCGTTTGTACTTTGCTATTTTATTTAACCCTCATGTTCTGTTGTGTTTGTACAGTCTTTATGTTTTATTTTACTGTTATTGTAACTTAAAGGTGCTCTAAGTGATGTCACGCGTTTTAGGCCAAAACATTTTTTGTCACATACAGCAAACATCTCCTGACTCTCCTCTAGCTGCCTGTCCCCTGAACACACTGTAAAAAAACGCGGCCTCTGTAGTCGCCACAAGCTCCGAAAACGGCAATAAAAACAAACTGGTGCAGCCTGGACCACAAAACATGATAAACATGCTCCAGCCAATAACCGACAAGAATGATTTTAAATGCGCGTTCATGACTGTTTCAGGAAGCACGGAGGGGGAGGAGGAGGAGGAGGAGGAAGGGTCTAACTAGCCTCTGTTTTGTTTGACAACACTTCGAACGACAACAGGAAGTTACTCCACCCAGGATCACTTAGAGCACCTTTAAACGAAGATAAGTGACGAGCCACCTCCTACTTTTCATCAAACATGCCTTCAAAGGTACGGAAGCTTCTCCTCCGTGGAATTTTTTTTTTTTTTAAAGATAATTGCGACTTTTTATCTCATAATTCTGACTTTGTTTCTCACAATTGTGCGTTTACATCTCACAATTCAGACTTTTTTCCCTCAAACAATGTAAACCCTCACCCTCATATAAACATTGAGTTTATATCTCGCAATTTTAACTTATTTATTCAGAATTGCGAGATATAAATTCAGACTTTTTTGTGGTTTCAAAACAATGTTGAAACTATCCTTGTCTGAAAAAAGAGTTAGGAACAGTCTACGAAAATACACAATAACGGCAGCAGTCAGTGTTCTTCAACTTTATAGGATATTATTATATTGTTAAATTGTATATAAAATCTAATATGTGATATTAAAAAAAGAGCAGTAGGAGAGTAGTCTGAATTGGGTTCTAGCATCTCGTGCTAGTTCACACATTGAACTCATTGCGCCAGCCGCGAGCGTTTCCAAGTCGACGGGGATCGCATCAGTTGATTGGCTTTTTAGCTTACCAACGTCTCGTGCGTGAACACCGGCCATGTGACCCTTTTTTCTGTGCACTCGCTCATCTGTTCAGACGATGTCCTGCGAGGACAGCGATTGGCTCTTGTCTCAGACCTTCCCCGAGGTGATTGGACGAGTGATTAACACTCAGTTTGTAACCTCTACAGTGAACTTCCTACCGTTCCGATTAAGTGAACGATTTCGAGACCGTTATGTAACCTCACCAGGGAGAAATACTTCTCAGTTGTGGTTGGAGGTGAAAAAAACGTGACAAACAAAATCATTTATGTAAAGATCACAAACATTTAGACATGTTTTTCTATGTTTTTCAGTGTTTTTTAATTGAATGCCGTTATTATGCCTTAAACAATGTAAACTATTCAAAGTGAAACTGTCAAGGTGGTATATGTAAATGAGTTCTCTGTGATTGGTCCAAACATACATTCTGGTGCTTGTATTTATTGAGCTATGCATTTAATTGTTTCGTTTGTACTTTGCTATTTTATTTAACCCTCATGTTCTGTTGTGTTTGTACAGTCTTTATGTTTTATTTTACTGTTATTGTGACTTAAATGGTACCAAATCAAGATAAGTGAAGAGCCACCTCCTACTTTTCATCAAACATGCCCTCAAAGGTACGGGAGCTTCTCCTCTGTGGAATTTTTTTATTTTTATTTTTTATTTTTTTTTAAGAAATTATGACTTTTGATTTTGTTTCACACAATTGCACATTTACATCTCACAATTCAGACTTTTTTCCCCTCAAAATTGCGAGATATAAAGTCAGAATTGTGAGTTATAAAGTCAGAATTGCACAGGATGTAAACTTGCAACTGCGAGAAATAAAGTTAGAATTGCAAGATATAAAACGCAATTCTGACTTTTCTCGCAACTGAGAGTTTCTATCTCGCAATTTTAACTTATTTATTCAGAATTGCGAGATATAAATTCTGACTTTTTTGTGGTTTGAAAACAATGTTGAAACTATCCTTGTCTGAAAAAGACAGTTTGGAACAGTCTACCAAAAATACACACAATAACGGCAGCAGTCAGTGTTCTTCAACTTTATAGGATATATTGTTAAATTGTATATAAAATCTAATATATGATATTAAAAAAGAGCGGTAGGAGAGTAGTCTGAATTGGGTTCTAGCATCTCGTGCTAGTTCACACATTGAACTCATTGCGCCAGCCGCGAGCGTTTCCAAGTCGACGGGGATCGCATCAGTTGATTGGCTATTTCGCTTACCAACGTCTCGTGTGTGAACACCGGCCATGTGACCTATTTTTCTGTGCACTCGCTCATCTATTCAGACGATGTCCTGCGAGGACAGCGATTGGCTCTTGTCTCAGACCTTCCCCGAGGTGATTGGACGAGTGATTAACACTCAGTTTGTAACCTCTACAGTGAACTTCCTACCGTTCCGATTAAGTGAATGATTTCGAGACCCTTATGTAACCTCACCAGGGAGAAATACTTCTCAGTTGTGGTTGGAGGTGAAAAAAACGTGACAAACAAAATCATTTATGTAAAGATCACAAACATTTAGACATGTTTTTCTATGTTTTTCAGTGTTTTTTAATTGAATGCCGTTATTATGCCTTAAACAATGTAAACTATTCAAAGTGAAACTGTCAAGGTGGTATATGTAAATGAGTTCTCTGTGATTGGTCCAAACATACATTCTGGTGCTTGTATTTATTGAGCTATGCATTTAATTGTTTCGTTTGTACTTTGCTATTTTATTTAACCCTCATGTTCTGTTGTGTTTGTACAGTCTTTATGTTTTATTTTACTGTTATTGTAACTTAAAGGTGCTCTAAGTGATGTCACGCGTTTTAGGCCAAAACATTTTTTGTCACATACAGCAAACATCTCCTGACTCTCCTCTAGCTGCCTGTCCCCTGAACACACTGTAAAAAAACGCGGCCTCTGTAGTCGCCACAAGCTCCGAAAACGGCAATAAAAACAAACTGGTGCAGCCTGGACCACAAAACATGATAAACATGCTCCAGCCAATAACCGACAAGAATGATTTTAAATGCGCGTTCATGACTGTTTCAGGAAGCACGGAGGGGGAGGAGGAGGAGGAGGAGGAAGGGTCTAACTAGCCTCTGTTTTGTTTGACAACACTTCGAACGACAACAGGAAGTTACTCCACCCAGGATCACTTAGAGCACCTTTAAACGAAGATAAGTGACGAGCCACCTCCTACTTTTCATCAAACATGCCTTCAAAGGTACGGAAGCTTCTCCTCCGTGGAATTTTTTTTTTTTAAAGATAATTGCGACTTTTTATCTCATAATTCTGACTTTGTTTCTCACAATTGTGCGTTTACATCTCACAATTCAGACTTTTTTCCCTCAAACAATGTAAACCCTCACCCTCATATAAACATTGAGTTTATATCTCGCAATTTTAACTTATTTATTCAGAATTGCGAGATATAAATTCAGACTTTTTTGTGGTTTCAAAACAATGTTGAAACTATCCTTGTCTGAAAAAAGAGTTAGGAACAGTCTACGAAAATACACAATAACGGCAGCAGTCAGTGTTCTTCAACTTTATAGGATATTATTATATTGTTAAATTGTATATAATATCTAATATGTGATATTAAAAAAAGAGCGGTAGGAGAGTAGTCTGAATTGGGTTCTAGCATCTCGTGCTAGTTCACACATTGAACTCATTGCGCCAGCCGCGAGCGTTTCCAAGTCGACGGGGATCGCATCAGTTGATTGGCTATTTCGCTTACCAACGTCTCGTGTGTGAACACCGGCCATGTGACCTATTTGTCTGTGCACTCGCTCATCTGTTCAGACGATGTCCTGCGAGGACAGCGATTGGCTCTTGTCTCAGACCTTCCCCGAGGTGATTGGACGAGTGATTAACATTCAGTTTGTAACCTCTACAGTGAACTTCCTACCGTTCCGATTAAGTGAACGATTTCGAGACCCTTATGTAACCTCTCCAGGGAGAAATACTTCTCAGTTGTGGTTGGAGGTGAAAAAAACGTGACAAACAAAATCATTTATGTAAAGATCACAAATATCTAGACATGTTTTACTATGTTTATCAGTGTTTTCTAATTGAATGTCGTTATTATGCCTTAAACAATGTAAACTATTCAAAGTGAAACTGTCAAGGTGGTATATGTAAATGAGTTCTCTGTGATTGGTCCAAACATACATTGTGGTGCTTATGTATTTATTGAGCTATGCATTTAATTGTTTTCGTTTGTACTTTGCTATTTTATTTAACCCTCATGTTCTGTTGTATTTGTACAGTCTTTATGTTTATTTTCCTGTTATTGTGACTTAAATGGTACCATATCAAGATAAGTGAAGAGCCACCTCCTACTTTTCATCAAACATGCCCTCAAAGGCACGGAAGCTTCTCCTCCCTGGAATTTTTTTTTTTTTTTTTTTTTTAAGAAATTATGACTTTTGATTTTGTTTCACACAATTGCACGTTTACATCTCACAATTCAGACTTTTTTCCCCTCAAAATTGCGAGATATAAAGTCAGAATTGCGAGTTATAAAGTCAGAATTGCGCGGGATGTAAACTTGCAACTGCGAGAAATAAAGTTAGAATTGCAAGATATAAAACGCAATTCTGACTTTTCTCGCAACTGAGAGTTTATATCTCGCAATTTTAACTTCTTTATTCAGAATTGCGAGATATAAATTCTGACTTTTTTGTGGTTTGAAAACAATGTTGAAACTATCCTTGTCTGAAAAAGACAGTTTGGAACAGTCTACCAAAAATACACGGAATAACGGCAGCAGTCAGTGTTCTTCAACTTTATAGGATATTATTATATTGTTAAATTGTATATAAAATCTAATATATGATATTAAAAAAGAGCGGTAGGAGAGTAGTCTGAATTGGGTTCTAGCATCTCGTGCTAGTTCACACATTGAACTCATTGCGCCAGCCGCGAGCGTTTCCAAGTCGACGGGGATCGCATCAGTTGATTGGCTTTTTAGCTTACCAACGTCTCGTGCGTGAACACCGGCCATGTGACCCTTTTTTCTGTGCACTCGCTCATCTGTTCAGACGATGTCCTGCGAGGACAGCGATTGGCTCTTGTCTCAGACCTTCCCCGAGGTGATTGGACGAGTGATTAACACTCAGTTTGTAACCTCTACAGTGAACTTCCTACCGTTCCGATTAAGTGAACGATTTCGAGACCCTTATGTAACCTCACCAGGGAGAAATACTTCTCAGTTGTGGTTGGAGGTGAAAAAAACGTGACAAACAAAATCATTTATGTAAAGATCACAAACATTTAGACATGTTTTTCTATGTTTTTCAGTGTTTTTTAATTGAATGCCGTTATTATGCCTTAAACAATGTAAACTATTCAAAGTGAAACTGTCAAGGTGGTATATGTAAATGAGTTCTCTGTGATTGGTCCAAACATACATTCTGGTGCTTGTATTTATTGAGCTATGCATTTAATTGTTTCGTTTGTACTTTGCTATTTTATTTAACCCTCATGTTCTGTTGTGTTTGTACAGTCTTTATGTTTTATTTTACTGTTATTGTAACTTAAAGGTGCTCTAAGTGATGTCACGCGTTTTAGGCCAAAACATTTTTTGTCACATACAGCAAACATCTCCTGACTCTCCTCTAGCTGCCTGTCCCCTGAACACACTGTAAAAAAACGCGGCCTCTGTAGTCGCCACAAGCTCCGAAAACGGCAATAAAAACAAACTGGTGCAGCCTGGACCACAAAACATGATAAACATGCTCCAGCCAATAACCGACAAGAATGATTTTAAATGCGCGTTCATGACTGTTTCAGGAAGCACGGAGGGGGAGGAGGAGGAGGAGGAGGAAGGGTCTAACTAGCCTCTGTTTTGTTTGACAACACTTCGAACGACAACAGGAAGTTACTCCACCCAGGATCACTTAGAGCACCTTTAAACGAAGATAAGTGACGAGCCACCTCCTACTTTTCATCAAACATGCCTTCAAAGGTACGGAAGCTTCTCCTCCGTGGAATTTTTTTTTTTTTTTAAAGATAATTGCGACTTTTTATCTCATAATTCTGACTTTGTTTCTCACAATTGTGCGTTTACATCTCACAATTCAGACTTTTTTCCCTCAAACAATGTAAACCCTCACCCTCATATAAACATTGAGTTTATATCTCGCAATTTTAACTTATTTATTCAGAATTGCGAGATATAAATTCAGACTTTTTTGTGGTTTCAAAACAATGTTGAAACTATCCTTGTCTGAAAAAAGAGTTAGGAACAGTCTACGAAAATACACAATAACGGCAGCAGTCAGTGTTCTTCAACTTTATAGGATATTATTATATTGTTAAATTGTATATAAAATCTAATATGTGATATTAAAAAAAGAGCAGTAGGAGAGTAGTCTGAATTGGGTTCTAGCATCTCGTGCTAGTTCACACATTGAACTCATTGCGCCAGCCGCGAGCGTTTCCAAGTCGACGGGGATCGCATCAGTTGATTGGCTATTTCGCTTACCAACGTCTCGTGCGTGAACACCGGCCATGTGACCCTTTTTTCTGTGCACTCGCTCATCTGCTCAGACGATGTCCTGCGAGGACAGCGATTGGCTCTTGTCTCAGACCTTCCCCGAGGTGATTGGACGAGTGATTAACACTCAGTTTGTAACCTCTACAGTGAACTTCCTACCGTTCCGATTAAGTGAACGATTTCGAGACCCTTATCTAACCTCTCCAATAATAACCAACTGCAGAACCGCAGAACCATACGTCATGACAGTCTGAGGACGACAGCGCCAGACTAACAGCCTGAGGGCGGAAGTGGGCGGAGTAATAGTCTCACGTTGGATGTGGGCGGAGTTGACGACAAACAAGCAAACAATCATGGCGGAAGAAGCGAACACGGTAAAAAGTTTCTTTGTGTTGTGCTTTTAATCGATCACGTTTATGTGTTGTGTATTTATTCGATCGTTAACACTTAACATGACTCAGATATTTTGTAAATGGGCTTCAAAGTCACTTTATCACGTCTTTTGATATTTTACAAATCGTCTCACGTTGCTTGCGCCCAGGTGAATAAATACTATAGTCATTTATAGTAAATACTATAGTGTTTTTGAACCATACTATAGTACTATAAATACTTGAATTAATTTATTGTGGTAATTCTATAGTTGCTGTGATAATATGGCAGCTATAATAATATAAACAAATTACTTTACCCAATATTGTACTAAGTTTTCTACAATTTTAGGGTATATTATACTACAATATACACTACAGTTTACTGTAGTAAAAACTAAAGTATACTATTTATACTAGTTTATCAGTTCACTATAGTTAATATTATAGTATTATGTAGCATTCATTAGTGTTGTAAATACAGTATGGTTCAAAAACACTATAGTATTTACTATAGTATTTTTTCACCTGGGTGTTTACATATTCATGGTTTGTTATTTTACTTGTTGTTGGTACTGTATTTTATTTAATTGGTTACATTTTACAATACTGATCAGTGTTTTTGTGGATTTTAGAGGCATATTAGTATCGGGAGATGCTCCGCTTTACTTCATTTACAGCGATGCAAAACGTGCTGCAACAACTTCCACTGCCCAGTGCTCTTAAACCGACCAGACGGCACAGGTTGAATGCACAGCTTCAAATTCACTTAAAAAAAACTGTCGTTCATGGAGGTATGAACGTTTCTTTTGTATTCTGAATTTAAAATGTTGTTTTTGCAATGAAGTAAGTAGTAATTTTGACTTTAGAAGAATGAAACTTGTTTCTTTTATGCAATTTTTATGGTTATATATCTAAGTTTTTCTTTGATTTTGCAATGCAGTAAATTGACAAGCAGAATCACCCCAGAACAAGAGAAGCTGATCAAAAACAAGGTTAGTTTTATAAGACTTTCATAAACACATAAGCTACTTATACAGATGGTGTGTTATATCTGTCACATCTTTTCAGGAATAACTTAATAATATTCTATTGTTTTAGAAACAGTTGACCGGCTGTGTGGGATCTTCATGTTAATGGTAAGAAAAAAAAAGGAAAAGTTAAAAGTTTTTAAAAATGTATGAACTTCTCTTTTCATTAGAATGAAAAACATATATGAGGGCTTTTCATACTTTAAATAGTTAACCCTGGGTGATTGTTAACCCCAGGTAAACAGAATCCTGGGTTATCTTGATTCACGTTTCACACTGATCATCATTTACCTGAGGTTAACAATTAATCCTGAGTATTCATATGCACTGTACATTACTAAACCCTGGTTAACATCCTTATTTGCAGTGTCAGTGTCACTGATTGGATGAACAAAGCACACAATATGTTTTCATAAATGCTTAGGCATTGCACATCCTCATTACATATAGTCAACTTCCTCATTACATATAGATCAAGTTTATCCTGAATGAACATTTCAGACTATAAAAGAATTAAACAGTATTTTCTGCTCTGCAATTGTTGCATTTTCTGTCAGCATTTTTTTTTTTTTTCTTTCCAATGCTGAATTTTCTATTTATATACAATGCACAGTGTTTCTGTGACTGTCAAAAGCATGTAAATATACAAGCAATATGTGGAGCGTTACTTTACCCACGGTTAAAAGTGGTGTTTAGGACGACGATAACCCGGGGTTAAATGTAGCGTGAAAAGCCATGTGAATTGCTTGCCTTTTAAAAAAAAAAAAAAAAAAAAAAAAAATTATACTGAACATAACTGATTAATTTCATTGGTGACAGAGTATGATTTAAGTCTTCAATATATAAACATGAGAAAAACAGAATGTCAAAACTTTATTATACATGCTGTGCTGCATCCTGACTACAACACAAAGTGTTGTTAAATACACTTTTAACATCTCATCCCATTTGTTTATACCCTTCTCTCATGAAGGAACCACGGATCACAGAAGACTTCTGCGCTGCACAACAATCAAAGGTCTTTACGGGTTTAGTGGAAGAGCTGTGCTTTCTGATATTGAAAGAAAAAGACCAGGAACAAGAACTTTCACAGGCTGAAACAGATGATGACAGACAACTGGCCAAAGAGCCTTTAGTGTTTTGCTTTCAAATTAAGGATGATATGGACATTTTACAAAAAAAGTTTATTTTTTTAGATTTAATTTGTCATCATGTACCTGCTGTTCAATCTACACTCAATTTGGTTTGATTTTGTATTTTTTAGAGCAAAGCACAGCTAGTGGCTATATAATGCTTTTGCTCTTACATTTTAGTACATTTTATTAAAATTAAATAAATATCTTTTGTTTTTGGGTTTGATGGATCTGAATGTGTTTAATTCATGCATTCTAGTGTACAACCGTGTAATGCGTATTATATATTATGAAAAACAATGATTCATTCTGAAATGCTTAAGTAAAATATTTTATGACAAATTAATAAATGTTTATCGATTTTAGTGTTTAAGCTTTGTTGTGTTCAATTTATATTCAGTTAATCATTTAAGACATAAAACAAATTTATGAACTTTTAAAATATTAAAAGGTTACAAGGGGATTTTAATACACACATAGGCTATATATATATATCTTAACGTGATTGTGTATATGATTAAGCTATTAACACAATGTGAATCTATATCTATAATTTCAGTTAGATCGTTTTAATACAATATTTCACATTAACATGGTTTTAAACTTTAAAATGCTCCAAATGGAGCGATGCCTACGGAGATAAATTGGCTCCGCCCACTTCCGCCCTCAGGCTGTTAGTCTGGCACTGTCGTCCTCAGACTGTCATGACGTATGGTTCTGTGGTTCTGCAGTTAGTCCTATCTCAACCTCTCCAGGGAGAAATACTTCTCAATTGTGGTTGGAGGTGAAAAAAACGTGACAAACAAAATCATTTATGTAAAGATCACAAACATTTAGACATGTTTTTCTATGTTTTTCAGTGTTTTCTAATTGAATGCCGTTATTATGCCTTAAACAATGTAAACTATTCAAAGTGAAACTGTCAAGGTGGTATATGTAAATGAGTTCTCTGTGATTGGTCCAAACATACATTCTGGTGCTTATGTATTTATTGAGCTATGCATTTAATTGTTTCGTTTGTACTTTGCTATTTTATTTAACCCTCGTGTTCTGTTGTATTTGTACAGTCTTTATGTTTATTTTCCTGTTATTGTGACTTAAATGGTACCAAATCAAGATAAGTGAAGAGCCACCTCCTACTTTTCATCAAACATGCCCTCAAAGGTACGGGAGCTTCTCCTCTGTGGAATTTTTTTATTTTTATTTTTTATTTTTTTTTAAGAAATTATGACTTTTGATTTTGTTTCACACAATTGCACATTTACATCTCACAATTCAGACTTTTTTCCCCTCAAAATTGCGAGATATAAAGTCAGAATTGTGAGTTATAAAGTCAGAATTGCACGGGATGTAAACTTGCAACTGCGAGAAATAAAGTTAGAATTGCAAGATATAAAACGCAATTCTGACTTTTCTCGCAATTGAGAGTTTATATCTCGCAATTTTAACTTCTTTATTCAGAATTGCGAGATATAAATTCTGACTTTTTTGTGGTTTGAAAACAATGTTGAAACTATCCTTGTCTGAAAAAGACAGTTTGGAACAGTCTACCAAAAATACACGCAATAACGGCAGCAGTCAGTGTTCTTCAACTTTATAGGATATTATTATATTGTTAAATTGTATATAATATCTAATATATGATATTACAAAAGAGCGGTAGGAGAGTAGTCTGAATTGGGTTCTAGCATCTCGTGCTAGTTCACACATTGAACTCATTGCGCCAGCCGCGAGCGTTTCCAAGTCGACGGGGATCGCATCAGTTGATTGGCTATTTCGCTTACCAACGTCTCGTGCGTGAACACCGGCCATGTGACCCATTTTTCTGTGCACTCGCTCATCTGTTCAGACGATGTCCTGCGAGGACAGCGATTGGCTCTTGTCTCAGACCTTCCCCGAGGTGATTGGACGAGTGATTAACACTCAGTTTGTAACCTCTACAGTGAACTTCCTACCGTTCCGATTAAGTGAACGATTTCGAGACCCTTATGTAACCTCTCCAGGGAGAAATACTTCTCAGTTGTGGTTGGAGGTGAAAAAAACGTGACAAAAAAAATCATTTATGTAAAGATCACAAATATCTAGACATGTTTTACTATGTTTATCAGTGTTTTCTAATTGAATGTCGTTATTATGCCTTAAACAATGTAAACTATTCAAAGCATAGACTGTAAAAAAAGATGGACGACGCAACGTCGCTTCCTTCCATTGTATTGAACTGAAGCCAAAATGGGCTGATGAATGGGCGCTGACACGTTACGCAATACGTCAAAAAAAAAAAAAAGTTTGGAGCCTGGGCATGCGCAGAAGGAATCGTCAGTTGAGCCGGAGGCGGAGT
This sequence comes from Chanodichthys erythropterus, assembly GCF_024489055.1. Lineage (NCBI taxonomy): Eukaryota > Metazoa > Chordata > Actinopteri > Cypriniformes > Xenocyprididae > Chanodichthys > Chanodichthys erythropterus. The sequence goes on along the minus strand of NC_090236.1, from coordinate 3,432,918 downwards.
CGCGATATCAAACTTCCGCCCAGACGACTGCGTCATCATTCTAGTATTTTAAATAGACTATAAAAATGATACACAATTTAAAAGTCTACCTATAAAATAATAGGCTATTCTGTTTCTAGAGCAATAATATTTTTGAAACCGCAAATTCAGTAGATAAAATCAATATATTATGCCACTAGAAACAACTCTAAATCGTCAGAAACGGTCCTGCCATTTGAAATCAAGTTCAACTAACGTTACAGGAGATCGATTGCTGTAATTAGAGTAAGCTATCATTAGTTTTGTCCTGCTAATTATTATTTTATACCCATAAAAATAATAAGTAACTGCCAGATAACGATCACCTGCTTTTTCCCGACATGGTTAACATTAGGTGTGTTATCTTAACTAATAACATTTATTAATTAGCTTATAACGCCCACATTTGATGTTACAGAAAAAAAGTTCAGTGATCCGTCAGATCCTGTAGGTCGGTTAGTACAGTTTACTGCTGAACAACTCATTTTGTTGGTGTTAATGACAAAGAAATCGAAAATTAGCAGTTAGTTAATACATCTTCAATCTCCCCTCGAAGCTCCGACAGTCCTCAGACAACCTGTCAATCAACTTCGAATCATGACGACACGCCCCGTTTTTATAGCATCAAATTGCTAGCTAAAATCTAAATCATCACAAAAACGAACAATTGAATATATATCAGTGTGATAACAACTACCTTAAATGACCAAAACCATCTTTCAGAAAGTTTTATTTGAAGCAGAATTTATTTTTAAGTTTTCACTGAAGTCTCATTCGACTGCATTGAGAGGGCGGGGTTTATGACCTGTACTGCATCCAGCCTCCAGGGGGCGATCAAAGAGCCCGTGGCTTCACTTTTCATAACGTATGAGACACACCTGATTCAAAGTGAAACTGTCGAGGTGGTATATGTAAATGAGTTCTCTGTGATTGGTCCAAACATACATTCTGGTGCTTGTATTTATTGAGCTATGCATTTAATTGTTTCGTTTGTACTTTGCTATTTTATTTAACCCTCATGTTCTGTTGTGTTTGTACAGTCTTTATTTTTATTTTCCTGTTATTGTAACTTAAAGGTGCTCTAAGTGATGTCACGCGTTTTAGGCCAAAACATTTTTTTGTCACATACAGCAAACATCTCCTGACTCTCCTCTAGCTGCCTGTCCCCTGAACACACTGTAAAAAAACGCGGCCTCTGTAGTCGCCACAAGCTCCGAAAACGGCAATAAAAACAAACTGGTGCAGCCTGGACCACAAAACATGATAAACATGCTCCAGCCAATAACCGACAAGAATGATTTTAAATGCGCGTTCATGACTGTTTCAGGAAGCACGGAGGGGGAGGAGGAGGAGGAGGAGGAAGGGTCTAACTAGCCTCTGTTTTGTTTGACAACACTTTTGCCTTTACTCACCCAAACTTGTCAACAGCTACTTTACGTGAATGCGAGTACATTAGTAGGTAGTTGCTGAATCGTAGGTGTTTGATTTAGGAGATGAGGTCATGACTGCAGCTGGTGATGAGGACAAAACCAGCACATCTAGTGCAAGTAGACTTTGACTACTTCATTTTACTTAATATTATTTTATTTATCTGCTATATTGACGAGACCTTTTTGACGGCTATTGGTTTACGTATGGCCTTTTTGTGCACTTGAGCTCAACTGAGACTTGAGAGTGTGAAGGCGTTTAAGAGGCTGTTTTGTCAACCTTGATTTATTGCAATATTGAGATGTTCAGTTTCATTTTGATTTTAGAAAATAAACATGATTTCTCATCTTACAAATCAATTGTTTCTTATTTTCACTGTCATGTCTCAGATGTTGAGGACCAGTGTATCTTGGGCCTATACATTCAGTTAAAATCAGATACTCTGATTTCACAGAAAGGGCTTAGCCTAAGCCAGGATTAGGCCTTAGTTCAATTAGGGTATTTAAGTAGTTTTTTATAAATGTTCACTAGAAAAAAAAAAACATTACTGTTGTGCATCTTGAGAATAATCAATGGCACTGACATATTTTAAGGTATCAGTCCAAGTTGCTGTCAGTTAAAACAGCTCAAACATGCATTTTAGTCTAGGATTAGCTTAAGCCTTGTCTGTGAAACCGGGAGTAAGACTTTTACTCGATTCATATTGGAATTGGTGACTGGTAATGGAGTAATTTTCGCTGTAAGGTATCTGTACTTTTATTCAAGTATGGTTTTCAGGTACTCTTTACACATCTGGCTAAGCATTTAATAGGTTGTTTGTACTTTGCTATTTTATTTAACCCTCATGTTCTGTTGTGATTATACAGTCTGTATGTTTTATTTTCCTGTTATTGTGACTAAAATGGTAATGGTAATTTCATCAAACATGCCCTCAAAGGTTTAAGCTTTCCATAGGACTCTATGGTGCACATATGTGCTCTGTTTTATGGCTTGTCTGCGGTTATTGTCTGGTTCTTGGCTATTATTTAAATGGACGTTTATTTTAGTAGAACCTAACTGACCAAAGCAACACAATTAATTTGAAAACCCAAATAAAAGTAGATTTAATGTGTCTTATCATTGCTATGCTGACAACATCAAGCTACCCCTAAGTTGTAGCGATGATGCCAATATCTCTGCATTGTTTAAGTGCCTGGAGGATATAAAGGCATGGATGGCTGCAAGCTTTTTGCAGCTTAATGACTCTAAATCAGAAGTGGTCATTTTTGGCAATCAAAGACTCGCCAACCAGCTCTCTGTAAAATTAGGCCCCTTATCTAAGAACTTAAACACCCAAGTTAGGAACCTTGGGGTAATTTTCGACTCTGAGTTAAAGTTTAACAAGCAAGTTAGGGCCGTTGTTAAAAGCAGCTTCTATCAACTGAGAAGCATTGCCAAATGAAAGAGAATTTTGTCCTTTAGAGACACGGAAACTGTGATTCATGCTTTTATTTCATCCAGATTGGAATATTGTAATTCACTTTACATGGGGCTGTCGAAGAACCTGCTTTCGCGGCTGCAGCTGGTACAGAATGCTGTGGCCAGATTGTTGACTGTACCAGGAAATGTTCCAGCATTTCCCCGGTGCTGGCTTCACTGCATTGGCTTCTGGTTGAGTACAGAATTCAATATAAAGTCTTGACAATCGTTTTTAAAGGTCTGCACGGTCTGGCTCCTGAGTATATTTCATCTCTGTTACAGCAGCATTGTGCCTCCAGACCTTTAAGATCTTCTCAGGGTTTGCTTTTATTTGTTCCTAGAGCACGGATGAAAACCAAAGGAGATTGTGCTTTCTCGGTGGCAGCGCCACGTTGTGGAATAGTCTCCCACTGCACATTAGATCCTGTGACTCATTAGTCTGTTTTAAATCGATGTTGAAGTCGCACCTCTATTCTGTGGCTTTTAGTTGCCCTTAGTTTATGGAACTCTGGCTGGGATGATTACTGTGGTACTGTTTCTGTTTTTAAAGCTCTTTTTGTATTTTTGTATTATTGTGTTTTTTGAGATGTAAAGCACTTTGGCTCAACAAGTGTTGTTTTAAAATGTGCTATATAAATAAATGTTGATTTGATTTGATTTAGACCTAAAAGTACATCTGTGTGTTTTTTCATGCCTACACTGTGACTTTGTCCAGTGCTGCTTCCTTGACTGGGATCAGTGCAAACATGTCAGAAGATTTTTATCCTGCTTCCATAGTCTGAAACAACAATCTAAGGAACTGGAAAAGAGCATCAAACTATATCAAAAGTACTGAGTAAGATGAGAGGCAATGTCTGCAGAAATACAGGAAAACAGATGAATCAGAATGTACAAGTTTTTTTATTGGAATGTAAATTGCTTTGGATAAAAGCCAGATGCATAAATGTAAACAAAATAAAGCATTTAAAACATCATATTAAGCAATCAAACTCAATTTGAATTGAAGATGCACATTTTGACTATGAACTATTAGCTCTTTGATTTGCCTGTTTTGATGTCATACCACCACTCACCAGCAGGAGGCATCATAACCATTTTAAAAGTTCCTCATGTATGTCCTGTAAAAACTAGTAAAATATTATATCAAACAAAACATGTAATGTAATGCAATGAAAAAACAATGATTAATTGTTAATATTAAAACATTAACAAAATAAAAACAAATAGCATTAAATAAACAGATCGAGTATATTTTAAATATATAAGTATATAAGTAAATGTTTGAGTTCTGTACTGATATAGGAGAGTGAATTCAATGAGATGGGAATCTATTCGAAATATATCATATTGACGCATATCACCGGGCGGGGCGTGTTTAATGGCACTCTAGGTCGTTATATCTTCACACAGATGCCGCTTTCCGTTACAGTCGGTGCGCGCGCACTGTCGCTCTCTTCTGCGTTTGAACGAGCACTGTGGTCACGTGAGCGCGACGGCATCAGCGGGCACAGTGGCACCGCAGTGGAAACACGGGCAGCTTCGCTGCTGTGCACCACTACAATCTGGAATCAGAAGGAAGCCGAGCGTAACCGAAAACCGAAAAAAACCCGACCGGTTATGACGGGTCTCCAGTAACGCTTCTGCTCGCTGTCCACCCGCGTTCACACTCATGCGGTCTATTTTTGCACCCTGAAATATACGTTTGACACCGTGTGACACAGCGAGGCACCAAGGCTCGGATGTGTTGGAGTCGCAATGGCAGACCGTGATTCGTTACCGCTGCCGCTGGAGGTGCGCGCGCGGCTCGCGGAGCTCGAGCTGGAGCTATCAGAGGGTGAGTAACGTTAGCTGCTCGTTTGCCCGGTCAGGGAGGGAGAAAGTGAACGACATAAGGAGAGATGAACGGGTCAGTGCGCTCGATACATGTATCAGATTTAAGTGAGCGCGTGTTTACGTTTGCAGAACCGGACAGAGAGGTTCCGGTGACCTTGGATGAGGACAGAAATGCATATTATTATGCACTTTTAATACGTTGCTGCTGGGGTGTATGAAGGGAGATGTGTCTTGTGGAATTTAAAGTCTCACTCACTTTCTCTCTCTCTCGCTCTCTTTCTCTCATATTCTGTTTCCATTCTCCATTCCAGTGAACTGTTCATAACACGGCCACCGCCTTTGTGAATATATAGGGCACGTAAATCGGTTATAAGTGAAGCAAAGTAAAGCATTGGGATATTCATCTGGCTGTTTGTTCTGCATTTTGCAATTAATGCGCTTGCTCGTAAAGTTTTAAACACCCACTGCATCTCTCTCTCTCTCTCTCTCTCTCTCTCTCTCTCTCTCTCTCTCTCTCTCTCTCACTCACACACACACACACACACACACACACACACACACTATGATATTAAATGAGAAACCATATGAGATATTTGATAGCTTAAATATACAAGTATGTAAGTACTATTCAAAATGCATGATGGTCATAAAAACATTTTCATGGGGTCAGTGTAAATGTTTTTATGACCACCATGAATTTTGACCATCCTTGATAAGGGTTTTCAAACTTAAAAATATAAAAATCCTATTGTGAGGGAATCTTTCGTAAACTATTAAGGTTTTAAACTGAACCTATTTCGGTTTTAAAAAAACAGCTCGTTTTCAAAATATTCACTTTTTTTACTGTACGAAAGCAAATTCAATGAAATATTATCTGAAAAATATTTTATTGTATTAAGTTAACTGTATATTGTTTTTAAACCAGTATTAGAGAATAGAGAAACATACAATAGTAATTCATTCATTTCAACGCCGCTTTACAGAAAAGCTCAGTGAGTGAAGTAACAGTTTTTGACCACATGTACATTACAAGAAAGGCTAGATGAAATGTGTTTTTAATTAAAAAAAAATAAGGTTTTCTGCATTTTTTTCACTTCACCCCAGTCTGTGGACTCTTTGAAATTTTGCCTGCAATTTGACAAGTATTCCATATAATCTCTCAATGTAAAGCTGATTGTATATATAAAAAAAGGGGGAAAAAATGGGAAATGGGAAATTAGTTCAAAATAGTTTTAGATGAATGTAGTATGTCACACCATTGCTGTAACGAGTTAATCGTGTTCATGAAGACAGTGGTGCCACATGGCCAGTTAGTGCAGAAGGGGGTCTGTGTTTTGTGGTGTATGTTTCATGTAGATTGCATCATTTCTTCTAACAGAGAGACCCAGAGAATGATGATTCCCCTTATTAGGCCACATCTACCGCCATCCCTGTGCACATGAGACAGCGCTCTGTTATTTTGTGTACTTCAATCAGATATTAAATAATCCATCATGATGTTTATTCCAGCACAAACAGTTCAGGAGTTCAGAATGTTCCCATTGACTCCTGACCCGGTCTGATGAGTGGGCTTGGATACTTAAAAGTTCATAAAAAGATTGTAAAACTAATCCATATGAATTGAGTGGTTTAGTCCAAATTATCTGAAGAGGCACAATTGCTTTATACACTGAACAGATTTAATTTAGGCTTTTATTCACATATAAACAATCATGTTCGGTTGATTCGCGCGAGAATGAGGTTCGTTCTCATGTATTATGCAGCACATTTGAGCTTTCACAAGAGTTTTGTTTTTGTGTGTCAAGCAGGTTTGGTTGAGCTTGTTTATGTTTGCTGATCAATGTTTATGTGAATAAAAGCCTAAATTCAAACTGTTCATCATATAAAGTGATCAAGTCTCTTCAGAAAATTTGGACTAAACCGGCGCTCGATTCATATGGATTCGTTTTGCGATTTCTTTATGCATTTTTTGGGTGATGTTTCCCAAAATGCATTATGTTTTAGAACTTTTTATTGTGTACTTCAGACTACAATATGTCAACATGCATATGTTCAGCATCTGATATGTTTGAAAAAATTAGCATGTGTGACATGCATTTATAAGCTTGTCGTATATTACAATATCCTATTTGTGTATATGGATGGGGGCATCTGTTGTCACTGTTCTGTTGCTTTGGCTTCTGGCCTAGTTTCCACGCATGCTGTCATCTGATTGGCTGTCTTGCCACAGGCAATTGTTTCATTGGTTCATGGTCTATCATACTGTGTTCAGATTGGTTCTGCGGACAAAGGCTTATGGGGGCAGAAGAGTCATTCTGGAGGATTAGTGTCTTCATCTGATCAGAGTAACATATACTTACACTAATGCACACATGCAGAATATAATCGTGTATTTATGTGGTCTGATTTTGATAACTGACAAGTGTTTGTTGTAGTTTTATCAAACTGATATGAGAAAGAGAAATGAGAAATGTTGCTTTTTCTGCTTCTGGTTTATTTTGTTTCTACCAAAAATATTCTGGTTCTGTATATTCTAATCATATTCCTTTGATGAGCAGCTTTATTGGAATTATTGCAAACAGGACTGTGTGTAAATATGGGTGTGTGTTAGAATGACACTTTTTACGTGTGTGTGTGTGTGTGTTTAGAGGTGTTAGTATGGTATATACATAAGGGTACTAGCACAATTATTACTGTTTACATATGAGAGTCAGTAAACGGCTTCAGAAGACATATATATACACATATATATACAAATATAGTACACAAGTCATATGGACTACTTTTATTATGCTTTTATAGTGCTTTTTTGGAGCTTGAATAAATGATGACAGTATTTTCATTTTTGGGTGAACCATCCCTTTAAAGGAGAAGTGTGTGTGATTTAAATTTTTCACTAGCCTAATATTTTCTCAGTTGAATGTGCTGAAACTTTAAGTAAACCATTTGTGGGTTTACTTGCTGAAAAGTGTAAACATTGTGGTTTTATCAAAACATTACTCTGTTCGTTTGAGTGGCCTGACTAAGCAGCATTAGCTCAACCAATGGCACAAGTTTGGGGGAGGACTACCTGTTTGACCAAATAATGGATGGTAGGGAAACCGGTTTGAAGGCATTTATTATTTTGGTCTCATTTTAGGATGAGGCGTGTGGGTTAGTACTGCCATACCTTGCGGTGCTACCCTTGTTGTACTAGTAAACATGACAGTTTAAACTACTGGAAGGTCATCCTGAGCTGAGCAGGTAGGTCAAATTTTCAGAACATCATTAAAAGGCCCAAAGACTTTGCAGTTCACCTTTATAGTGATATTTCGCTACCCCATAAGAAATCCTATCATCATCTTTCCAGACCTGTAGGACTTTCTTTGTAATAACAAAGACTGCAAAATGGAGCTTTAAAGGAGGAGACAAAACATATTCCAAGTCTTCTAAAGTCGTATGATAGTATTTTAACAGTATGAGATGAAAGGACTGAAGTTCAAGTAATTTACTGACATCTTACCCTCCAGTGGGCTGTTAACCATTGAGACTGGAAAGAATGGATCATTGAGTAAATGAATTGTCAGTGAACTCGACTACTTGTGAACCAAATCAGGATTGAATCAAAAATCATTTAGTGTTATTTTGTGAACTGGATAAATGAATTGGACATTGTTATTTCTCTCATGAATGTGCCAATAAAATCAAGAGATTCAAGATTTTCAGTGAAATAATAATGAATTTTGTCTGTTCCTCACACAAAACCACTATATGGCTACTTGCAATATAGTGCATGAGTTGTATGGATCAATCTTATTGTTATTTTGAAGCTTAACAGCCTCTGACCCATTCACCTTCATTATATTGAAAAGAAGAGCCCGAATATCCTTTAAAAATGAATCTTTTCTGTTCTACAGAAGAAAAATGCAGGTTTGGAACAATGTGATGGTTAGTAAGTAAGCAATAAGGTATTGTGCTGTATTGAGAATAAGTCACGGCTGAAGGGCATTGTTAGTGCCTGCAACCCCTTCAGCTGTGACATATTCATGATACAGCACTAGCCTCAAGTAACTTATTGCTTTTATAAAACGGTTACCACACAATACAAATATTAAAGCCAAAAATATGTATCAGTGCAACTTTCATGAGGTAAACTTTCACTAAAGTCTTCCTTCCGCTGGAAAAAATAGTCCCTGACCGTGAACAGCAACAGAAGTTACATTATTACGCAATTAGATGGCGGCAAAGACTGTCTTTATGAGTGTTTCAGTCAGTAGCGAAGACTTTTATATTGAAAAGACTGAATTGTTGTGAACACGGAACAAGATGAAACTGACAAATGCTTTTATTAGTGCTGTCAGTCATGGGAAAACCCCTTAACTGTTAAAAGGACAAGATAATACATTTAGGGTGCGCTCACACTTGTCATGTTTGGTTCGATTAAAACGAACCCTGGTGCGATTGCTCGGTTAGTGCGGTTCATTTGAACATATGTGAACGCTGCCATCCAAACCCTGGTTCGCACCAAACAAGCGGACTGAGACCGCTGAAAAGATGGGTCTTGGTCCGCTTCCAAACGAACTCCGGTGCGGTTCGAATGATATATGAACGCAACACGGACCAAAGACATGTAACCGAACCAAAAACAGGAAGACGAGACCCTAAAAAGGACAGAATCCTCACGCATGTCGTTTTTTCTTGTCATAGTCGCCAGTTTGCCCATCACAGGCATCAGACGCGCGTCTCCACGCAGCAGATAATTTGTGTGTGTGTGTGACGGATGGATTCCCGCCGGTGTTTTGATTCCTTTACACATTTTATAAGCTCTTCACGAGTTCCCAGCTGGCCAAAATACCATCACATGCAGGCTACTCACCGCTACACACACACAACGAGCGCATTAACCTCAGCAAACAGCACTGTTTTGGATGTTCGGTAAGTTCCGTCTCAAAATAGGCAATACGTCATAAAATCTGACCAATCACGTTGTGAATGTATCCCTGTGCCTTAAGATTCGGTATCTTTTGGTTCGGTGATAAAATTGACAATGTGAACGCTAATCGGATCAGGACTAAATGTTTTTTTTTCTTCTTTGGTACGGACCAAATGGACCAAACGAACCGAACTACAAGTGTGAACGCACCCTTAAACAGATTTTTTTATTATGAACATAGGACTGACCTGAAGGAAAATGCTAAATCTAAATGTAGGTAATAAACTCGCTCACTCGACCTCTTTATCACAATACTCTTCTACATAATACATAAGCTTCAATGAACAATATAAATTCAGAACATACAGTTTACGTTGCTAAGAGTGGTTGCTAAGGGTGTTGTGTAGTGATACATAGAACTGTTGGGTGAAGCGGTCATAACCGTGTTTTATCGTGAATAAAACACAGCTATTGACCAATCAGAATCAAGGACAGGAACTAACCGTTTTATAAATAAAGGCAAAATGATTCCTTTAAGACAAGATTCACCGTCTCCACTCTAGGACTCACATGCACCTTGACTGAACTATTAGTAAGCCCTTCGCCCTTACGATTTTAACTTGTACTACAAACAGAGTTGTTCTGTGTTGCAGCACAAGGCAGTTTGAAGCCTAAAACAAGATTTATTGGCTCAACTTGTCTTTGTTTGGCTCGGTTGTAATACTTTAATGTTCTTCTGGTTATTATGTTTTGAATATGTTTTTCACTG
>NC_090236.1:3185000-3420000 GCF_024489055.1 Chanodichthys erythropterus | reverse complement strand
CAAATCATCATTTCCAGTTACACTCAGATTAATCATTTTGTTACACAGCCCAGACAAAATGTTTCCCTGAACCTACATAAGAAAGCAATCTGCATGCTATTAAAAATGAACAATCAATAATCAGAGGAGTTTAAGGCAAGATGATTGTCACACCTTAAGTCTGAACGACTATAAATTACTATTATACTGATTTTATCATGCCCTTCTTGTGTTGATCACTGCTGCAAGCTGAACTCCCTGACGGGACACAGCAGTTCAGAAACTTTGGGTATATACCAGATTTTACAAGCTTGTCTGAGGTCCTCCTACAGCTGGGTAGGACACTCTCTATCTTCCTAAACAACCCAGATGTTGAATATAACCTGGATTTAGCAAGATGCTGGCAGCATTCCTTGAGGCCAAATGAAAATCCAAGTCAAGTGTGATGTTTGTGCTCTAGCTCTCGGTGTTCATGGGAATTTTGGAGAGAAGTAGCGATATCTGATTTGTGAATGAATAGTTCTTTTGAGTTTAAAGCTTTTGGAGCTCAGATTTGCCAAGATCGTTAGGTCTCAAATCTAAATGTTTTTAAAGGGATAGTTCACCCAAAAATGAAAATGTGATGTTTATCTGCTTACCCCCAGGGCATCCAAGATGTAGATGACTTTTTTTTCTTCAGTCGAACGCAAATTATGATTTTTAACTGTAACCGCTGCCGTCTGTCAGTCAAATAATAGCAGTGATTGGGAACTTGAACAATAAGAGTCGAAAAAACTTCCATAGACAAATCCAAATTAAACCCTGCGGCTCGTGACGGCACATTAATGTCCTAAGACACGAAACGATCGGTTTGTGCGAGAAACCGAACAGTATTTATATAATTTTTTACCTCTAATACACCACTATGTCCAACTTCGTTCAGCTTCCAGCTAGTGAGGTGGAATCGCTCTCTGACAACGGAAGTGATGTCTCACGCTCATTGAAGTATATGGGCGAGACATCACTTCCGTCAACAGAACGCGTTTTTTGACCTCACTAACAGGAAGCTGAACGAAGTTGGACATAGTGGTGTATTAGAGGTAAAAATTATATAAATAATGTTCGGTTTCTCGCACAAACCGATCGTTTCGTCTCTTAGGACATTAATGTGTCGTCACGAGCCGCAGGGTTTAATTTTGATTTGTCTAAGCAAGTTTTATTTACTGTTATATTTGAAGTTCCCATCCACTGCTATTATTTGACTGACAGACGGCAACGGTTGCAGTTAAAAATCATAATTTGCGTTCGACTGAAGAAAAAAAGTCACCTACATCTTGGATGCACTGGGGGTAAGCAGATAAACATCAAATTTTCATTTTTGGGTGAACTATCCCTTTAAAGAAATCTCATATGCTCTCCAGAGGGAGAATTACAGAAAAAACTTGTTAATTTTGTATTTTTCACAAATTCATATTACAGAAGCAAATCTTAACTTTATTTAGGATTCTTATCCTTACAAAATCTCATCTGTATTAGAAAATCTTAAACCACTCCATGCAGTTCGGTAATCAACTGTCAGGTTTGTTACCATGCAACCAACGACGCCCGAGCAGCTGTAAACACTAGGGATTAAAATGGAGAAACAAAGTAGGTGTGCTTTTAATTAAGTGCACAAGTTTTGATAAGCTTGTTAGAAAAAGGCAAAGCCCAGCGCTATATTTCATGGTAGTCTGAAATTATTTATCAGTGTTTTGTCATCAAAGTGCAGCACATCATTTGGGTGTTCAAAAAGTCTTTCCACCATCAAACATCATTAATAAATGTGATGCCATTCTCAGACAAGGCTATTGTTATGTGATTTTTTTTTTTTTTTTACAGCTGGCTTTCAAATAATTTTGAAGTTAGGACACCAGCGGGGTTGTCCTAAAGTTAAGACAGTTTTTAGGATTTTTTGTCAAGTTAGGATGTTTCTGTAATACCCTTTTCCTATCTGTAGTTAAGATAAGATAATGCACTTAAGAAATGTTATTCTGTAATAGCTTTTCTCCTAAATGAGTTTCTAACTGAAATTGCCATGGTTAACAAACAGATAAGATAGGATTCTAAAGTTAGGATCTTTCTCTAATATGCTCTTTTGTAACATTATAAAAGGAGATCCTTGCTGTGACATTTGATCAGTTGCAGAAATCATAAGGGCGCCAATGTATGTTTCTGCCAGTAGGTACACACGCTCCATATCTCGTGTTTTTCCGTGGGTTCTCGACCATTTTTGTTTGTGCTCTATGGCAGAATAAGTGTAAAATGTCTTGAATGGTTAATTCACCCAAAAAGTCATTAATTACTTACCCTCATGTAATATACACTTACACCTACACCCGTAAGACCTTTGTAACACAAATTAAGATATTTTTGATGAAATCCGATGGCTCAGTGAGGCCTCCATTGCCAGCAAGATAATTAACACTTTCAGATGCCCATGAATCTACTAAAGACATATTAAAACAGTTCATGTGAGTACAGTGTTAATGTTATGAAGCGACGAGAATACTTTTTGTGTGCCAAAACCCCCCAAAATAGCGGCTTTTTAACAATATCTAGCAGGGCTGTGATGAGATCTCGTGTCACGAGATCTCGTCGAGGTGAAAAGTAGTCTCGTGATGTTGCCATGACAGAGTGTTAGGATGATTAGGAAAGAATATGCCACTGCTACATTTACATTACGCCTCTACTGTCGTTTTGCTTTGTGTTTAAATAAAAAACATTTAATTAAGCTGGATAACGGTCGCCGCCGCTCCATATTTAAAGAGTTACGCGTGATCGTGAAAGTAAACGCGAGCGCGTGTTCAAACGCATTTTCAATACCCCGCATTTTGAAAGCGGCTCCCTGATGAATACAGATATCTCTCAATATGAAAGCTATTTTAGGCTGGGCAGTGTAGTTGTAACCATCTCTTTAGCTCTGTATCAAAGAAAAATTTGGTCTTATTTGCACTTTGAATATTGAGATTATATAGTGTGATTATGGTTGCACTGTAAAGTGTTACCATAAAAGTGAATAACAGTTTTATCTTAATCTTATTAAGCACAAACAATAAGGTTTAATTTGTTAACATTAGTTAATGCACTAATGAACTAACAATGAATGATTTTTATCAACTAACATAGATTAATAAATACTGTAGCAAATATATTGCTCTTTGTTAGTTGATGTTGGTTAATACATTAATGTTAATAAATGAAACCTTATTGTAAAGTGTTACCATTTTCATTTATAGGCTACTGTTTTATTTCTATGATCAGTTTGTGGGAAGGAGTTCAGTTAGGAGGTCAAAAGTTGTAGAAGCTCATAAATCATGTACAGTAAGGTCTGAAGAGACTGAAATCATACAGAAGAGACGTCAGTCAGTTGAGTTTGTGGCAAAACCTTTTACAGTACTTGAGTATTGTTGTCTTTTACTGCATATGATAATTCATACTCAGAAAGTAGAACTGAAATGACATTCATTACAAGATGATTAGCTAAAACATTTCAAATACACCTGCAGAATATTTTTTCTAGTCATGTATTTTGCCATCTTGTCTCGTCTCGTGAGATACCTGTCTCGTCACACCCCTAATATCTAGTGATGGCCGATTTGCACTGCTTCGAAGCTTTACGAATCTTTTGTTTTGAATCAGTGGTTCGGAGCGCCAAAGTCACGTGATTTCAGTAAACGAGGCTTTGTTACGTCATAAGCGTTTCGAAACTTCAATAGTGACTTTGGCAGTTTGATATGGGATCCGAACCACTGATTCGAAACAAAAGATTCATAAAGCTTCATGAAGCAGTATTTTGAAATTGGCCATCACAAGATATTGTTGAAAAGTCGTTTAGTTTTTTTGCCGCACAAAAAGTATTCTCATCGCTTCATAACATTAAGGTTGAACCACTAAACCAAACATGAACTGTTTTAAATTAGTGTTGTCAAAAGTACCGACTTCGGTACCTATCGGTACTGAAATTTTAAAAACTTGACGCTTTGAGCGCTGTTGAGAGGATTCATAAACATCTCTGATTGGCCATTGTGTTGACGCGCTCATCGGATATGCCTGTGATTGGATACAATGATCAACGCGTGGGAGCATTTGAAAGCACACGTAAGTGTTTGAATTTGAAAGCGCTTTTAAAGTGGGAGCGCGAGCGATTGAAAGCAGGAGTCTAACAGTGGACCGACCCGCGATAGACGCCTGCTTTCAAATGCTCCCGTGTGTATCTGTGTAAGCGCTTAGTGAAGAGATTAATTGATGACTATTTACAACGTTTTTACAGCGTTGCTCATTGAAGCCTATCACAGACATATCCGATGAGCCGTGAAAACAACGGCCAATCAGAGATGTTTACGAATCCACTCAACAGCGCTCAAAGCGTCACGTTTTTAAAATTTCAGTACCGACTAGGTACCGAAGTCGGTACTTTTGACAACACTATTTTAAATATGTCTTTAGAACTTTTCTGGACATCTAAAAGTGTTACTTATCTTACTAGCAATGGAGGCCTCACTGAGCCATCGGATTTTATCAAAAATATCTTAATTTGTGTTCTGAAGAGGAACGAAGGCCCTACGGTTGTGGAACGGCATAAGAGTGAGTAATAAATGACAATTTTCATTTTTGGGTGAACTAACCCTTTAAAAAGAAAATCTTACTGACCTCATTCTTTTAAACACTAATCTACGTCAGACATTTTCTCTCTATTTTTCTCAAGGAGTTTTAGACAAATCTTTATTTGCACACACATTATTTAATGGACCTTGCATGGGTCTTTTATTGCTCTAAGCTTTGACATGTGGAGCATTTCAGAAAACCCCTTTTTGCACAACAGTGTTTTAAAGAGAGCTGTACCAGCGGCTGCCTTGAGCTCTGTTTAACAAGGTGTTTTCTCTCACAGATCTGGCTAAATTCACACAGCATTCTCTCTGAATCCAAGCATGTAAATCCCACGAGGTCAAATGTTTCTGAGAAACCTTGCATCAACAATCCTCCCACACTCATTTGCTCAGATCACATGCCATTACGTGCCGATTCTAATGATCCGATAGCCCGAAAGCAACTAAAGCATCGCAGTGAAATCTGCATGCTTTCTAAATGGACTTAACAGCCACATGTTTGGTTGTTTGCTTTGACAAGCAGCCGTATCTAATAAAGTGGCCACGGAGCTTGTGTTCAGTTGTGCGTATGTGTGCGCAAGCACTCATGAGAATGCATATGTTATCTTGGATTTGATTTGATTATGTGTGTGTGCGTCTGCTCAGGTTTCAGTATATGCATATGTTATCTTGTCTTTGTGCATGTATATTATGTAAAGCTCAGTGCAGACTGACCTAATAACCCAGTTTATGGTGTGACGTTTTCTGGTTTTCCCCTCCAGGTCTGTGTACAATCAAACATTCTCTTGAATGCAGAAATGTATTTAAAGTTCAGATTTTCTCTCTCTCACTCCCTCATAATGGAGGGGGAGTCTCATGAGAATAGGGCCTCCGTGCCTTCATTTCCTGCGGGTCTCTGGGGGGGCCACCACACCTATGTTGCCACGGATATCATTTGTGATATTATTTTGGGATGCAGGCATGCAGCATGTTTAGACTTGTGTTTGTTTACTAGTATCTGTCAGCCACACTAACTCAGTAAACACAGAATCATTCAGGAAAAGATTCAGAGTTTAAAATATTAATTTGAGGAGCATTAAGCTACTTTCAGTAATTCTGTGTTCCACTGTGTATTCAGCTGTATTGCACACAGAAGTCTATAGAGTATTAAGTTACATTTCATCACTTGCATTTTGAATAATCCTATTACTATCCGATTTTTCATTTACACCTAAATGTGTCACTTAGGGTTGCAAATCTTTTTTTTTTTTTTTTTGGGGAGAAAAAAATCTAAATGTTATTGGGATTTAAAATGCAATAATACTGTAGGGTCATTCTGTGTCAAATCAACCAGAGGTCCCCGGCTCAAATTTTTGATTTTGTTAATATTTTGTCTGTTGAAAGACAAACATAAATAATGATGAAAGCCGAAATATTAAATGCCACAGATGTATATTTACTGAGTAATCCACTATTTTTGTAGAGGGGGTGTAAAAATGACTTTAGAAAGATGGCAGTATCATTATTTTATCTTTACACAGATATTGGAAGGTCTGTTAGTAAAATCTGTTGACTTTAGCAATCTTTGTTTCATTTTATGCCAGCATTGACAGTTGAAAAATGGTAAAAAGCACTTCTTGTGTTTTTTTTTTTTTTTGCAAGTTTGCATGCCTGTAACTCAAGAAGTGTTAAAGATATCTTAATATCCTTTTAGATTCTGGCTCTTAACAAACGTTTCTTTTGGTATCTTTATTTTAAAGGCTCTTGATGGTTCAATCCCAGAGATATGGAGATCTAAATGTGGCTCCAAGAGTAAATTGGTAAATTGTACACATTTTCAGTGGTTAAAAACCAAATGTGGGTCATTTTTCAACATACAGCTGATATATATTTTTTAAAAGAGGAATATCTAAAAAAACAAATAATGTTGAAACTAGAAATGTATCTCATGTTTTTCTATCATCTACTTAGAACATACCTGTGTGCCATAAATATTCCTTTCCCAAAGTTCGCATGCCTGCAACTCTAAAAGTATTTAAGATATGTTAACATCCTTCTAGCTTCTCATTCTTAATAAACCTTCCTTTTGAAATCTTAATTTTTAAGGCCCTATATACAGTATTTCAGTCTGTTTAAAAAGTTACCTACATTTGTTTTGTGACCATTGAAAATGGGTAAAATTCAACAATTTGAACATGAAGTGACATTGGGGTCCCAATATCTACTGGTCTTAAAAATAAAGAATCTAAAAGAAAAGTTGACATCTAATTGACATCAGGCAGTGAAATATTCTGTTGAACGCCCTCTTTAGCCCATATGTTAATTGTTTAAGGTTCGCTGATGCTCCATCCATGTTGTGTCTTGTATGCAACAATTTTAGTGAATGAATGGCTATCCATTGGCTATCCTGGAGGGCATTTTTATCCACAAGGAACTGCGGTGCCTGATGAAAAGCTGCAATGATGGCAGTTTAGTTTATTTACCTTTTTATTATATTTTTTTCAGGTGACATCACACAGAAGGGCTACGAGAAGAAAAGATCCAAACTTTTACAAGCTTACCTACCTCAAACACCAGGTAACACTCATACCTTACTTTACACAGCAGCACAAAGTTTTTATTGTGTTGTGTGGCTACATTTGTCCCTATGTGTTTGCCGTAGGGGCAGAGCGCCGCATCCCTGTCACACCATCTTCATCGTCTTCCTCATCCTTCCGTTACCAGCGGCGACGGTCCAATGGCTCAAGGGATGAACGTTACCGCTCAGGTGAGATAGAAGGGACAGATTTACAGACACAAAATATGATTTCCAGGAGAGATAATACAAACTCTTGAGGCAAAATTGCCACCAAAATTAATAAAAAGGTCCCCAAAAATGCCTTTAAATGCCTTATTTTTTATGGTAAAGGGGTCATGAACTGCGTTGTTTTATTGTTTTATAATGTTTCCTGGGGTGCACTTATAATCTTAATATGCTTTTTACATAAAAAATTGTCATAATTTAGAAATAAGGCATTTTTGCCCTGATTTTAGCCCTCTGATTTGAACACTCTGTTTTAAGGGGTGTGTCTGCTGTGAGACTTCAGTGTAAACACCCACTGCTGTGATTGGCTGACATCTTTCCATTTGAAATTACTCTCTCTTTTAGAAGGTTTTTACTATTACTATTCTTTATATAATTTAATCACTGTTTAAATAACAGATTATTTTCATCCTACTAAGAGAAACAACGTGAAATTGCTTGTTTAGTCTGTTTGATTTACTGACACATAGACAAAGAACATCTGACTGTACATGAATCATTACATATCAGATCATGCATTAGAACAGTAGGAGTAACTCAGTTACTTACATGTTGTCGCATTACTGTCGACTATCATAAAAGTCTGTTTGCAAAGCCTGTGCCAAAATGCGATTGATTTACCAAAGAATCCACAGTGATTACCGAACAGAAATAAATAAAGCTCAACTGAGACATTCACATTGTAAAAAAACCAAAAACAAACATATTTCTAGCATTAGTATACTTTGAAATGTAATGTTATTTTTGTCCTGTTGTATCGCTCTCCTCTCCTACTCATCTCACTAACACGAAAGTGGGCAGGGCTAATGTTGCAATGATGAAGTACGCATTGATTTCTTCTGCAGAGATGGGGTTTCACCTATCTATGTCATAGATAGGCACATTCCAGTATCAGTCGTTCGATGGGCCTGGTGTCAATAAAAGCTTTTATTGGACTAATAAGGAAGTTTTCAGTTCTGAAACTTACAGGATATTCTTATAGTACGATGACCTCTTATATATCAGAAGCTCAAGGAAAAGTTGATTTCTCAATTCATGACCCCTTTAGTAACATTTGATGTAGTTAAAATATTACACAAGCAAGAGAGTCATTTTTTCCGAATATCAGCGCAATTAAAAATGTGATAGTGATTTAATACAACAGTTCAATAAACTAGAGGTTAAAGGGCACCTATTATGTATTAGTTCACTTCTAAATTAAAATTTCCTGATAATTTACTCACCCCCATATTATCCAAGATGTTCAGGATTTTTCAGTGCAGCTTCAAAGAACTCTATACATTCCCAAATTAGGAATAAGGGTATTGTCTAGCGAAACGATAGGTAATTAAAAAAAAAAAAATGTTTAAAATATATATACTTTTTAACCACAAATGCTTGTCTTGCACTGCGGAAGTACCGTGGTAGGGCGAAAAACTCCATCTAATTTTCTCCTCCAACTTTAAAATCGTCTGACATCATTGATTTACCTTTTTTGACTTTTTTGGGCATTTGGCTTAAAGGGTTAGTTCACCCAAAAATGACAATTATGTCATTAATTACTCACCCTCATGTCATTCCACACCGTAAGACCTTTGTTCATCTTCGAAACACAAATTAAGATATTTTTGATAAAATCCGATGGCTCATTGAGGTCTGCAATGCCCAGAAAGCTACTAAAGACGTATTTAAAATAGTTCATGTGACTACAGTGGTTCAACCTTAATGTTAAGAAGTGACGAGAATAATTTTTGTGTGCTGAAAAAACAAAATAACGACTTTATTCAACAATCTCTAGTGATGGGTGATTTCAAAACACTGCCTCATGAAGCTTTGAAGCTTTATGAATCTTTTGTTTTGAATCAGTGGTTCGGAGCGTGAATCAAATTGCCAAAGTCAGGTGAACCATTGAAATTTCAAAACACTTATGACATAATGAAGCCTCGTTTACTGAAATCACGTGACTTTCGCGCTCCGAACCTCTGATTCAAAACATAAGATTCTTAAAGCTACATAGCTTTCTGGGCAATGTAAGTGTTAATTGTCTTGCTGGCAATGGTGAGTAAATTACCAGGAAATTTTAATTCAGAATTGAACTAATCCTTTAAGTGACTTACATTTTAGAAACAATACTATCAGTATTGTCTGTTTTCACCAATGAAAAAAGTTCCAAACAAAGCCACAGCAGAACATAGCAATGTTTCTTCACTGAATTAATCCACATTTTTGAGCGAATTGGTCTAATGAATGATTGGTCTAGTAATTCACTCTGTTTCTGAATGAACCAGTTTGAACAAATCGGTTGAATGAATTTGACTTGCTGACACATATCAATGGTTTTAGTTTCATATTTAAAAGTTTTGTTTCATTTTGTACATAATTTCATATTTCTATATTAAAAATGTATATTTAAATTATTAATCTCATAACACAATTCATGCAGTTTACATTTGCATTTGCAGTTGTAATTGCAGTTTCTTAAATGTAACCAAATTCAGTTATAATCATATTTAATTTATTGATTAAAGTTAAGGCAAACATTTAATAAGGTATGAAAAAATTTTTCTTATAAAGGTAAAAATTACCCTGGAAGTCAATTTAAGGGAACAAATATCTCCCCTTAATGGAAACATTAACTTTAGCGCTTTGGGTTCTAGAAAAGCGTGTTATAAATAAAATGTATTATTATTATTATTCTGTTTCTGAAGTACATGTATTTTTATTATATTTACCTTTAAAATATAAAAATATACTATAATATTAAAATAAAACTATATATACAATGAAAAATTAAATATAATTCAAAATATAAGTATGAATGAATATCATTTGAGACTTTTTTTTTGCATCTTTTGTAATAAATACATTTCAGCATTGCAGAATATGTGGTTGGATTTAGATGCAGTCTGTGCCAGTGACAGTATTTCCTGTATGGATTGACCACTGAAGAAATAATCTCCCCAAATAAATCTCAGAACAGGCTAGAAAAAGACCAACTATACTGAACTTTATTCCACACACACATACATAAACTTAAGAAGCTTTTCAGCATGATGCACAGTATACATATGTATAAAAACTGGGTCTCTCTCTTTCAGATGTTCACTCAGAAGCTGTTCAGGCTGCGCTGGAGCGACACAGTGAGAGAAAGATGGCTGTGCTGTTGCCATCCAAGCGGCGGTCGCTCATCGGTCAAACCTCCATGGACACATACACACCTCCAGGTGTGTATATGTGCCTGTGTTTGTGTGTGTGAGAGCCAATGAGTAAGTGTGTGTGTGTGAGACTGTTCTCTCTCTCCGTGTCTCTGCAGACTCGTCCTCTGGCTCTGATGCTGAGGGGTCTCTGGGGAGGGCGGGGGGTGTCAGTGTGGACTCCTGGATCAGCAGAGCTCTCCATGGCTCACCTTCAACATCATCGTCATCGTCGTCGCACAGCAACAGCTCTGCCAACGCAGCCCGACTCGCAGAGACCAGCATGCACCCATACGGCAGTAAGAATTTGTAAAATTGTGATAAATTAGTCTTTTAGGCCACTGTCAACCAATTCCAATTTTGCTTTCAAAAATATTTGGCACAGACTGAATATTGTTGCAAGCGTACAGACAGGTAAAACAAGTTAATCAGCTCCTTGCACTCAACTCACTTCGTATGAAATGAGAATGTTTTTGCATCTGATCTGGGTCTCTTTTAAAGAACACTCCACTTTTTTTTGAAAATAGGCTCATTTTCCAACTACCCTGGAGTTAAAGAGTGGAGTTTTACCGTTTTCAAATCCATTCAGCCGATCTACAGGACTGGCGGTACCACTTTTAGCATAGCTTAGCATAGTTCATAGAATCTGATTAGACAGTCCTGGAGATCGGCTGAATGGATTGGGCTGACATTTTTGACACATCCACCAAACAAGAGGAAACGTATCTCAAACCCTGTTGCACACCGTTTCCAGGAAACGTGTCATTCAACCCGGAAAACTGTAGCAAAACTTTGCGCATCCGGTTTGAGCTTGAACGTGCCCCAGTTCAATTTGCCCAATCAATTTCAGCCAATTAGCTCCTCATGCTCAACTCAGATCAGCCAATCAGCTTCTCACATATTGAAAAGAGTTATTTACTTGAAAATACACTGCTAACATCAATGCTATAGTTTAGACTTCTGTTTTCTCCTTTCATTTCTCCCCCCAGTTGGTCCGATGTCTCATCTGTCTCTGAAAAGGCGGGGCTTAAGAGAAATGGGTGTTTCTGCTGAGAATGGTATAGTTGGCAAGCACTCCAATGACTACCAATCAGATCGCCCATGGTCGTCTCTGGATTCTGAGGGTCAGTATTTCATGATTCTTTTGTCTGACATATAAGGGATAGTTCACACAAAAATGAAAATGCTGTCATTATTTACTCACATATGTTGTTCCAAAACTGTATGACTTACTTTGTTCTGTTGACTATAAGAAATTTTTGAGAAGTGTCTCAAGTCAGTGGGCTCCAATGTTGTTTGGTTCCCAGCGTTTTTCAGAATATCTTTATTTATTTTCTACAGAAGAAAGAAAGTCATACAGATTTGGAACGACATGAGGGCAAGTAAATGATGACAGCTTTTTCATTTTTGTGTGAACTATCGCTTTAAGATGACAGCACACAAGGCTTTGTTTTGGTGTGTGTGCATTCATATTTGGTCCACTTGTGTATTTTATCAACATATTATATATCAATGTCAATAATGGCCTTCGATTCTATTTAAAAGGTTTACTTCCTCAGCACTGTTTGATATGTATACATCTTTGTTTTATCTGCATGAACTTTTGCATCTCACTGATAACAAGCCATCACATTTATTAGGGTAAATGGTTATGATGTATTTTACTACACTGATGAGTTAACATGTTTGTTTGTGTACTGCAGACAGTCTGTCAGCGCCTCCTGACATCACCAGCTACATGCCAGACCCCGCCCCCATCTTTGTTCAGCGCCCACAGGTCGCCATGTTAACCAGGCCCCCTCCCAAATATGGAAATGCTGAGCTGATGGAGACAGGGGATGGTGAGTGTGTGTGCAGGGGTTTGTTTTTAAAATGTGTGTTTATTCTGAGCTGATTAATTTTTGCATCTATTTGTTGTATTTGTAAACTTTATTCTATGTCAAGTCAAGTCAAATTTATTTATATAGCGCTTTTACAATTGGTAATTGTTTCAAAGCAGCTTTACATATTAGAAGCACAGAAAAAAGGGAAGTGGTTAAAAATAAGCTGTACAAACAAGCGTGGTAATATGTAACATATACAAGATGGTGCTACATTAAGCCAATGTCGGCTGACTCCCAGGGGTGGAAAAAAACCCCTAGGAGAAAAACCCAGCGTGCTAGCACTGGGAAAAAAGTCCTAGGAGGGAAAAAACCCCTTGGAAGATATATATAATATATGTAAATGGATATGGAGATCAAAATCTGAATTATAAATTTTTATTATAGAGATTAAAAATAGATTATATATAAATATATGTAAGCGGATACGGAGATTAAAAATCTGAATTATAGATGCAGCCAGAACTGGATCTGTAGGTCCATTGTCTCCTGGGCTACGTTGTAGTCAGGTCCAGACACAGGTTCTCCATCTGATCTGGATACGGCCTGGATCCAGCTCCCGGCAAACCTCAGGATAAGCAGAGAGACTGATATTAGCGTAGATGCCATTCTTATTCTGATGTACAGGTATATCTAGTGTTATAGGAAATGTTCTCGGTTCCGGCCGACCTAATTATTGCAGCGTAACAATCCTTTAACGGATTTGAAAAATGTTAATGTATTGATAATGTGTTATGTGTATGCAAGAGCAAAGAGATGTGTTTTTAGTCTAGATTTAAACTGACAGAGTGTGTCTGCTTCCCGAACAATGCTAGGAAGATTGTTCCAGAGTTTAGGTGCTAAATAGGAAAAGGATGTGCATGGAATTAAATGAATAATTTATAGGATTAGTCCACTTTCAAATAAAATTTTCCTGATAATTTACTCACCCCCATGTCATCCAAGATGGTCATGTCTTTCTTTCTTCAGTCGAAAAGAAATTAAGGTTTTTGATGAAAACATTCCTGGATTATTCTCCTTATAGTGGACTTCAGAGGCCTCCAAACAGTTGAAGGTCAAAATTCCAGTTTCAGTGCAGCTTCAAAGGGCTTTAAACGATACCAGAGAAGGAATAAGGGTCTTATCTAGCGAAACAATCGGACATTTTCAAAAAAAATATACAACTGTATATGCTTTATAAACAAAAATGATCGCCTTGCACATGCTTCTGCTTTCCGTATTCTTCAAAAAGCTTATGCTGTATGTCCTACACCTTCCCTATTCTACTTACGGAAAAACTTTCTGTAAGTTGAATAGGGAAGGCGTGGGACATACAGCGTAAGCTTTTTGATGAATACGTAAAGCGGAAGCGCGTGCATCTTGGATGACAAGGGGGTGAGTAAATTATCTGGAAAATTTTATTTGAAAGTGGACTAATCCTTAATTTGAATCAAAATGTGTTTTCTCATTTGTATTTGTAGTGTAATTGCAAATATGCTTAAATGTAGGTGTGCCTGTCAGTAGCCGTGTGTCGGCAAAGATCCAGCAGCTAGTTAATACACTGAAGCGACCCAAGCGAAGACCCTTGAGAGAATTCTTTGTGGAGGACTTTGAAGAACTTCTGGAAGGTTAAAATGTTTCCCCTCTCTTTGTGCCTAATTGTTTGATTTCAGCTATAGATGTTTGAATACCCTGCACCAGTTCACAGTAACACTTAGACTTCCATAGTTACTAGGGTCAAAGGTCTTGAAATTCATTACTCTCAGATTAAACGCTCCACACCCTGCACAGAACAATTTAATTTGATCTAGCTATTTTTGCAGAGATCCAGGTGAAGTGCTTATAGGGATAGTTCAAAGAGAAATTAAAATTCTGTAATTTACTCACCCTAAACCAGGGATGGACAACTCCGGTCCTGGAGGGCCAGTATCCAGCAGAGTTTAGCTCCAACCCTAATCAAACACACCTGAACCAGCTAATCAAGGTCTTTAGGATTAGTAGAAAGTTATAGGCAAGTGAGTTTTTATCAGGGATGGAGATAAACTCCGCAGGACACTGGCCCTCCAGGACCGGAGTTGTCCATCCCTGCCCTAAACGAAGAAACAATTTTATGGAAGAAGAATTTTTAGGTAAACATGTAAATGCTTTGCTAACCTTCTCTGAACATTTGCCATGTGCAGTGCAGCAGCCTGATCCCTCTCTGCCACGCCCAGAGGGGGCGGAGTCAATGCCCATACAAGGAGAAGATCTTGATGGACTCAAGAACTGCCCCTCCTCCCTAGAAGCGGCACTTCTGCGCTGGGGAGCCATCGCACCCAAAGCCCCCTGTTTGACCACTACACACAGCAACGCCAAACAACCCTACACTCTTACATATGGTACACATATATGTATTCATAGGCATTTATTTAGTTAAATTCTGATTGATTGTGGGTGCATGTTTATATCTCTTTGTTTATGTGTTTGTAGGTAAGCTCTGGTCCAGGAGTTTGAAGTTGGCCTATAACCTGCTTCACAAACTGGGAACCAAACAAGAACCAATCATCCACCCTGGAGACCGGGTAAGTGAGTGGTTAATTTGTATTTATTTATTGTCTTATATATACACTTATGTATACACATGTATTATCTATATGTATACACTCACTGGCCACTTTATTATGTACACCTTGATAGTACCGGGTTGGACCCCCTTTTGCCTTCAAAACTGCTTTAATTATTCATGGCATATATTAAACAAGGTGTTGGTCCAAACATGGTCCAAAATGACATGAGAGCATCACGCAGTTGCTGCAGATTTGACGGCTACACATCCATGATGCAAATCTCCGTTCCACCACATCCCAAAGGTGCTCTATTTGGATTGTGGAGACCATTTGAGTTTAGTGAGCTCAAGAAACCAGTTTGTGACATTGCACCTCAGGTAGGCTGTGGAGTTTAAACAATGCTCAATTGGTACTAAGGGGACCAAAGTGTGATAAGAAAATATCCCCCACACCATTACATCACCAGCACCAGCCTGAACAGCTGATACAAGGCAGGATGGATCCAAGCTTTCATGTTGTTTACGTCAGATTCTGACCCTACCATCTGAATGTCGCAGCAGAAATTGTGACTCCTCAGACCAGGCAATGTTTTTCCAGTTTTCTATTGAAGTGTTGTTCGTTCAGAGATGCTCTTCTGCAGACCTCGGCTGTAACCAGTGGTTTTTTGAGTTACTGTTGCCTTTCTATCAGCTCAAACCAGTCTGGCCATTCTCCTCTGACGTCTGGCATCAACAAGGCATTTTCGCCCACAGAACTGCTGCTCACTGGATATTTTCTCTTTTTCTGACCATTCTCTGTAAACCCTAAAGATTTTTTTCTGTGAGAAAATCCCAGTAGATCATCAGTTTCTGAAATACTCAGACCAGCCTGTCAGGTACCAACAACCATGCCATGTTCAAAGTCACTTAAATCACCTTTCTTCCCCATTCTGATACTCAGTTTGAACTTCAGCAGATCGTTTTGATCACACCTAAATGCATTGAGTTGCTGCCATGTGATTGGATATTTGCATTAAAAAGCAGTTAAACAGGTGTACCTAATGAAGTGGCAAGCGAGTTTATATTGTTCTGAAATTTACACTACCATTCAGAAGATTTGGGTCAGTAAGATTTTTTTTGGGGGGGGGGAGAATTTTAATAATTTTAATTTTTCAAAAATGTTATTTTAAATTGTAATATTTCACAATATTACTGTTTTTACTGTGAGCATAAGAGACTTAAAGTTTTTAATGTTAAAAACAGTTTTCAATGTTTAAAAAATCTTACCAACCCCAAACTTTTGAAAGAAAGTACTAGTGTGTGTATAACTTTATTATAAAGATATTAATCACTAATACAGACATATATTTAAGAACCAATGAAGAATGAAGACAATGTGTATGTGTTAATGTAGGTTGCATTGGTTTACCCCAATAATGACCCAGCAGCATTCATGGTGGCGTTTTATGGCTGTCTTTTGGCCGAAGTTGTTCCTGTCCCAATTGAAGTACCACTTACAAAGAAGGTAATTTCTACTGCAAAAATGTTTCCAGCAATAATACATCAGGTTAGGCAGGACTGCACATATTCAGAAGATCTAATAGTCAGAATTATTAAAAGAATAGTTCACCAAAATAATGTAGAATTGTTTGTAAAATTGCCTGAGGTGTGCCCTCTTGCTCTCTCCCCTCAAAGGATGCTGGTAGTCAACAAATTGGTTTCCTGTTGGGTAGCTGTGGAGTTGCCGTGGCGTTGACCAGCGATGCATGTCAGAAAGGTCTTCCCAAGAGTGCTAGTGGTGATGTCATGCAGTTCAAAGGTAGAACCACCTGCACACGATTTTCTATAGAGGAACATTATGTATTTTAGATATACAGTATGCGTTTTTTTTTAACCTTACCAGTTTATATGTGTGTGTGTGTGTGTTCAGGCTGGCCAAAGTTGCTCTGGGTGCTGACTGACTCCAAACATTTATCTAAACCCCCACGAGAGTGGTTTCCACTCATTAAAGATGCTAACAATGACACAGCGTACATAGAGGTAACACACCATGTAATTAATTTTGACTTTGATTTAATATACCATATTTAATTTAATGTATGATCATATTTTTTCACTAATATTCAAAAGTTTATTACATGTTTAGTAAATGTTTAATGAGCAATCAGCATATTAGAATGATTTCTGAAGGATCATGTGACACTGAAGACTGGAGTAATGATGCTGAAATTCAGCTTTTCCAACACAGGAATAAATTACATTTTAAAATATATTAAAATAGAAAAATTTATTTATTTTAAATTGTAAAATTTAAAAATTTTAAAAAGTTTTTACTGTATTTTTGATCAAATAAATGCAGCCTTGGTGAGCATATGAGACTTTACACACCTCAAACCTTTGAATGTGTATACATGAAATATATGTTGTATATGTATATATAAAATTATATTTTTAATAAAATTGGTTCAAATGTTTATTTATATAACACCTTCCAAAGTTCAAGGATGCATAATATGCGAGGGGGCATGTGTTTTGTAGGCAATTGGCAATACAATGATCTCATTGCATTTTTAATGAGAGTGGCCTTGTTTTGTGGTTGATTGACAGTATAAGACCTGTAAGGATGGGAGTGTGTTGGGAATAACTGTGACAAGGATGGCAATGCTCAAACACTGCCAAACACTTGCGCATACCTGCGGATACAGCGAGGGTAAGATACACACAACTACATGTACACACACTTAAAAGCACACAAATATCACACAATTATGATTCTTGAAGGAATATTTCTGCTGATTTCCTCATTTACTCAGACTCATGGTCTTCCAAACCTGTATGACTTTATTTCTGAATGGTTTGTGTGTGGTGCATTTCAGCTGAGACTATGGTGAATGTGTTGGACTTTAAGAAAGGCATCGGCCTTTGGCACAGTGTTCAAACGGTAATATCAGTGACTCCATTTACTGTACATTTATCCGATTATTTTTTTAGCCTACGCTTGATTTTTTTTTGATTTCTTTACTTTTTTCTTTCTCTGTAGAGCGTGTTTAATATGTTACATGTGGTCAGTGTTCCATATGCACTTATGAAGGTGAATCCTCTGTCCTGGATCCAGAAAGTCTGTCAGTACAAAGGTACACACACACACACACACACAAACACACACACATACACAGTTGTCTGGTTTACTGTCCTAGTAGGGACTCTCCATAGACATAATGGTTTTTATACTCTACAAAGTGTATATTCTATCCCCTAAACCCACTAAACCTACCCATCACAGAAAACTTTCGGCATTTTCAAAAAAAACATCATTTAGAATGTTTATTAATCCATTTCCCCCTGTGGGACTGCTGGCTGGTCTCCACAATGTAGCAGATTTCAGGTTTTACCATCCTTGTGGGAACCATTTGGCCCCCACAATGTAATATAAACCTGCACACACACAAACACTCACATTCATCAGATGTGCTGACTTTTGGTCCCAAGGCTTTTTGGAGAGTTTTCCCATCTTCTACGTATTTAAAGACATGTTCAGTATCAAAAGCGAGGTCTGCTATATAAAACAAGTGCACACATAGTGTCGCACATAATCATTCTGTTCAGTAAGTACTTTCTTTACATGTGTGTGCAGCTAAGGTGGCATGTGTAAAGAGTAGAGATCTACACTGGGCTCTAATGTCCCACAAAGACCAGACTGACACCAACATGAGCTCACTGAGAATGCTGCTGATCGCTGATGGATCAAACCCCTGTGAGTGTGTTAATGATGAATCAAAGCCTGTGAGCGTGTTACTTTGTGAATCAAGCCTTTACGTAAAGTATATACAGTAATTCTCTCTGTCTGTCTTTCCCAGGGTCTATATCCTCCTGCGACGCATTCCTAAACGTGTTCCAGAACATGGGCTTGAGGTCAGAGGTCATATGCCCTTGTGCTGGCTCCCCCGAGGCACTAACTGTAGCTGTGAGGAGGTATAAATATACTCATACTGTGCCCTGGAGGCACACATGTGCAAACATCATTCTTGTGCTCAGGAATCTGTTTTCAGTTTAAAAACATTAAAATGGGAGGTTCTGTCTTTTGTGGTTACTCATTACAAACAACATAACCAGGCCTACGCACATTCATACACGCAGAACTATTAAGAAATACATCTGACTCAGATTTTCAGGTTATATGAAATGTTTGACTAAGAACCAAGCAGTTTTCGCTTAATTAAAATACATTTAATTGTGTTTGTGTGTGGTCTAAGTTTAAATGCTGTTATCATAGGCAAACGGATATTACTCTCACGTAGCCAGACTTTTCAATATCGCCATAAAGTCTGGTTCACATTGCCAAGAATTGCCCGAAAAAACAAAAAAGGCCGTCTGACCAACGTGTAAAGTTTTCAGCCACTCTTCACTTTTATATGTGCCATTTATAGGCTGGTAAACCTGAAATCGGATACTACCCAAAGTGCAAAATGGGATTTACAAAATGTGTTCACTGATATCTCAAATTTCTCTAACAAAACTATTGAATATCTCTTGAAGCGTTTATTAAGGTCCGGTCACACTAAGAACAATAACTATAACGATAACTATATTAGTGTCCACACCAACACACAATATCGTTTTGTTTATTAAGCTATCAGTTATGTTGTCGATCCAGTTATGTTGTCTGCCACTTTAAATGCTCAAGCTCTTGAAAGCATTATTGATTCTGATTAGTTGTCAATATTTTTATAGTTTATCAGCTAGTAGTAAAGACCTGCACACTGTGATGCATCTTGGCTTATTTAAAGTTGTGTCATTTTTGGACATTTTTGCCTTGAAATTTCTGTCATTAGTTACTCACCCTTGTGTTGTTCCACATACGCAAGACCTTCGTTCATCTTTGGAACACAAATGAAGATCTTTTTAATGAAATCTGTGAGCTTTATGTCCCACCATAGAGATCCTACGCAACTACCACTTTCAAGCCCCAGAAAGGTAAAGACATCGTTAAAGTAATCCATGTGACTCCAGTGTTTTAACCTCAATTTTATGAAGCGATGTGAGTGCTCTGTTTGTGCAAAAAAACATAATTTACCACTTTATTTATGAAAATATTGATCAGCAATGCACATTCACGAGAGCATCATGACGCATGCGTGTTGTGTTCAGTATCGTGCGGCAACAACACATGTGCGCGAGTGTTCAAGAGAGCACCGTGACGCAGGTGTTTTATGTTCACGCGAGAGCTGATATTGTTGCGTGAACACGCTTTGGATAATATTATTTTGTAAATAAATTGGTAAATTATGTTTTTTTGTGTGTACAAAGCACTCTCATCACTTCATAATATTGAGGTTAAACCACTGGAGTCACATGGAGTACTTTAATGATGTCTTTGCTACCTTTCTGGACCCTGAAAATGGTAGTTGCATACAATCTCTATGGAGGGACAGAAAGCTCTCGGATTTCATTAAAAATCTTCATTTGTGTTCATAAGATGAACGAAGGTCTTACGAATGTGGAATGACACAGATATTTTTTTGTTAACTAATCCTTTTAAGCAGCACAAAAGTTTCCAACTTTGATAATAATAATAAATATTTCTTCATCACAAAATCAGCATATGATTTTTTGAAAGATCGTGTGACACTGAAGATTTGGAGTAATGATGCTGAAAATTCTGCCATAACAGGAATAAATTACATTTTAAAATATTTTAAAACGGTTATTTTAAATTGTATTAATATTCCACAATATTTCTGTTTTTACTGTATTTTTAATTAAATAAATGCAGCCTTGGTGAGCATATGAGACTTCTTTCAAAAGAAAGGTAAAAGTCTTACCAATTTCAAACTTTTGAACAGCAGTGTATGTTATAGTTGAATTTCATAGAAATACCATGAGGTTGCTCATGTGTTACACTCAATGAGATTTTTGTGGGTGCAAATGCAAAAGAATTTGGTGGAAAAACTAAACAATGGTAATACTTTGACAAACTTTTAAGACCGTGGGAATAGCGAGTAATATCTTTTGCAGCCACTCAAACTCAGCAATCTCTTTTGTCAGAGGTTGTAGCTCCAGGAAGCCAAACCACACAATTCCATATTGTTTATGAAATCTGGAAAATATTGTGTCTATGGTAACATAATATTCTAGCGACACATATGGACATGTTTATTCTTTCATTTGTTTGTATGCATGTGTTTTCTGTCAGGCCTCAGGAGGGCAGCTCTAAGCCAGCAGGCCGAGGGGTCCTGAGTATGACGAATCTGAGTCATGGGGTCATCAGAGTGGACACAGGAGAGAAGCTGTCTGTCCTCACACTACAGGATGTGGGCACAGCCATGCCAGGAGGTACAGAGATTACGAGAACGTGAACGAATGAACATCCCCAAAGCATTTTGATTCAATTCCAACATCTACCTCACAAACCAGTCTAGAGCAGTTCAGCGCTGTTGTCCTCATGTGACCGCAGACCTCATCAAACAACTTTATGGTTCTTGTAAAACTGAATTTTCTCCATCTCTCTTAGCAATGGTGTGCGTTGTTAAACCGGAGGGCGTTCCTCAGCTGTGTAAAACCGATGAGATTGGAGAGATCTGTGTGTCGTCTGCTGCCACGGGGACGTCATATTATGGGCTTACAGGAATGAGCAAGAACACATTTGAGGTGTGAAAATACACTATAGCATGCATATCCACTAAATTTCACTGTTAATATATAAAAGTACCACTCATAAGAGGTCACAGTACTTAAAAAAATAAAAATAAATAAATAAATAAATATTTTATTCAGCAAGGATGCAGAAATTAGCCAGTAATTGAACCATTAATTAGCTGGTTCAAGCTGGTCTAATCAGTTAATTACCTCTACTATCAGCTGGTGTATGGTTTGTTAGGATAGGACAATATTTGGCTAAGATGCAACTATTTGAAAATCTGGAATCTGAGGGTGCAATATATATATATATATAATATACATACACTACCGCTCAGAAGTTTGGGATCAGTAAGATTTTTAAAGTTTTTAAAAAGAAGTTTTGTCTGCTCACCAAGGCTTAATTTATTTAATTAAAAATACAGTAAAATCAGTAATATTGTGAAAAATTATTACAATTTAAAATAACTGTTTTCTATTTGAATATATATATATATATATATGTATATATATGTATATATATGTATATATGTATATATATATATATATATATATATATATATATATATATATATATATATATATATATATATATATATATATATATATATATATATATATATATATATATATATATATATATATATATATATATATATATATATATATATATATGTATATGTATATGTATAATATATATATGTATATGTATATATATATATATATATATATATATATATATGTATATGTATATGTATATGTATATATATATATATATATATATATATATATGTATATATGTATATGTATATATATGTGTGTGTATTTTACAAAGTAATTTATTCTTGCATTGGCAAAGCTGAATTTCAGCATTGTTACTCCAGTCTTCAGTGTCACATGATCCCTCAGAAATCATTCTAATATGATGATTAGTTCCTCAAGAAATATTTGTTATTATTATCAATGTTGAAAACAGTTGTGTACTTTTTTTTCAGGATTCTTTGATGAATAGAAAGTTCAAAAGAACAGCATTTATCTGAAATGCAAAACTTTTGTAACATTTTACACTACCGTTCAAAAGTTTGGGGTTAGTAAGAATTTTTATTTTTATTTTTTTGAAAAGAAATTAAAGAAATGAATACTTTTATTCAGCAAGGATGCTTTAAATCAATCTCAAGTGACAGTAAAGACATTTATAATGTTACAAAAGATTAGATTTCAAATAAACACTGTTCTTTTGAACTTTCTATTCATCAAAGAATCCTGAAAAAAAAAAAGTATTGTACACAAATATTTTGTACAATTGTAAACAATAAATGTTTCTTGAGCAGCAAATTGACATATTAGAATGATTTCTGAAGGATCATGTGACACTGAAGACTGGATTAACAATGCTGAAAATTCATCTTTGCCAACACAAGAATAAATTACATTTTAAAATATTTTAAAATAGAAAACAGTCATTTTAAATTGTAATAATATTTCACAATATTACTGTTTTTACTGTATTTTTATTTAAGTAAATGCACCCTTGGTGAGCAGACAAAACTTTTTAAAAACATTAAAAATCTTACCAATCCCAAACTTTTGAGCGGTTTTTTTATATATATATATAGAGAGAGAGAGAGAAAATCTCCTTTTTAAGTTCTTTTAAAGCAATGCATATCCACTCACAAAAATACATTTTTGATATATTTACAGTAGGAAATTGATAAAATATCTTCATGAAATATGATCATGATAAATCGATAATTTTGACCATACAATGTATTGTTGGCTATTGCTACAAATATACCCGTGCGACTTACGACTGGTTTTGTGGTCCAGGGTCACAAATGTGTGTGTCTCTGTGGTGCAGGTGTGTCCGGTGGCATGTGACGGTGGTTTGGTCAGCGAGTGTGTGTTCGTGAGGTCAGGTCTGCTGGGGTTTGTGGGTCCTGGTGGGATGATCTTCATCTGTGGTACGTTGGAAGGACTGATGCAGGTCGGGGGACGGAAACACAATGCTGATGACATCATCGCAACCGCTCTTGCTGTGGAGCCCATGAAGTTTATCTATAGAGGAAGGTATGTATGAAAATGGAGACCAAAACAATAACCAACCAGTACTACTCTAGAGAGAATCTTGATTACAATGTCTCTGCTCACTGTGTGTAGGACGGTGGTGTTCTCAGTGACTGTATTGTATGATGAGAGGATTGTGCTGGTAGCAGAACAGCGACCAGATTCAACTGAAGAAGAGAGTTACCAGTGGATGAGCCGAGTGTTGCAGGTACACACACACTTAACCAGGATTGAGGATCAAAGTTTGCATTTTTCTGACCTTAGCAACGTAATAACAGCCAAGAAGACCATATTTAATATACAGTTATGTTACAGATATGCTTTATTGTCGTTTGTCTATCTGGACTTACTGTAATGCTTCATTGTAATCTGTAATATTCATTAATAATCTCATATTATGAGTATGAGTGGTTGATACAGAGCAGCTTTTGTGATGTGGTTGTAAAATTTCTAGAGCTAAAGTCACAACAGACATAGGCTTTACCTAAATCAGAAGCTTTAATTTAAGATTTAGAATTTTTAGAAGGGCTTTTCACACTGTGCTTAACCCTGGGTTATCTTCGTTCTAAACACTGCTTTTAACCCTGGGTAAAGGAACGTTTTACACTTGTAATTTAGAAGCAGAGTTAGGGTTATTTATTATAATTATTATTATTTATTATATATTATAATTATATATAAATTATCTGAAAATTTTAATTTGAAAGTGAACTAATCCTTCAACTCTAGGGGAGTTGGAAAATGAGCCTATTTTCAAAAAAGTGGAGTGTTCCTTCAAGTTTTCTTG
Organism: Chanodichthys erythropterus; assembly: GCF_024489055.1. Classification (NCBI taxonomy): domain Eukaryota; kingdom Metazoa; phylum Chordata; class Actinopteri; order Cypriniformes; family Xenocyprididae; genus Chanodichthys; species Chanodichthys erythropterus. Next base: position 3,395,571 of record NC_090236.1, on the reverse strand, counting down.
ATGACAAATGAAACCCGGCTCTGGAGCAGGGTTAGCACCACTTTTGTGGTGTTAACCCCGCATTGTGGTACTAAATTTGTACAGTGTGAAACGATGCAGTGTTAGAATGTTACAACTAGATGCTTAGCAACAGACTACCAATCGCGTGCCTCATATTCACATTCTTTGCACAGTCACGGAAACACCTCACATTGTATATAAACAGTAAATTCAGCATTTGAGAGGAAAAATGTCAAATGCTGAGAGAAAATGCAACAATTTGAGTGTAGAAGAGACCGTTTCATTCTTACCTTTTATAGTCCGAAATGTCCATTCAGTTTAAACTTGATAGTACAGTCGGCAATGAGCTTTTATATAAACAAATCACATGCTGCGTTCATCCAATCAATGACACTGACACCGCAAATATGCAGATAAGAACGGTAACCAAGGGTTTAGGAATCTACAGTGTAAAACGCCATCGTACGAATATTCAGGATAATTGTTAACCCCGGATAAATTATGAGCAGCATGAAATGTGAAGCAAGATAACTCCGGTTTCTGTTTACCCAGGGTTTAAATAATCTAGCTTTGCATCACAGGAATAAATTACATTTAAAATATATTAAATAGAAAACAGTTATTTTTAAATTGTAGTGATATTTCACAATAGTATTATTTCTACTGTACAGGTGCATTTCGATAAATTAGAATGTCGTGGAAAAGTTAATTTATTTCAGTAATTCATCTTAAATTGTGGAACTCGTGTATTAAAGTACTTCAGTCTGTGTGCACTGAATTTATTTAAGTCTGGTTCTTTTAATTGTGATGATTTTGGCTCACATTTAACAAAAACCCACCAATTCACTATCTCAATAAATTAGAATACTTCATAAGATCAATAAAAAAAGGATATTTTAAACAGAAATGTCAGGCTTCTAAAAAGTATGTTCATTTCTATGCACTCAATATTTGGTTGGGCCTCCTTTTGCATGAATTACTGCATCAATGCGGCGTGGCATGGAGGCGATCAGCCTGTGGCACTGCTCAGGTGTAATGGAAGCCCAGGTTGCTTTGATAGCAGCCTTCAGGTCATCTGCATTGTTGGGTCTAGTGTCTCTCATCTTCCTCTTGACAATACTAAGAGAAACTATGGGGTTCAGGTCAGGCGAGTTTGCTGGCCAATCAAGCACAGTAATACCATGGTCATTGAACCAGCTTTTGGTACCTTTGGCAGTGTGGGCAAGTGCCAAATCCTGCTGGAAAATGAAATCAGCATCTCCATAAAGCCTGTCCGCAGAAGGAAGCATGAAGTGCTCTAACATTTCCTGGTAGATGGCTGTGTTGACTGTGGACTTCACAGTGGACCAACACCAGCAGATGACATGGCAGCCCAAATCATCACTGACAGTGGAAACTTCACACTGGACTTCAAGCAACATGGTTTCTGTGCCTCTCCACTCTTCCTCCAGACTCTGGGACCTTGATTTCCAAATGAAATGCAAAATTTACTTTCATCCGAAAAGAGGACTTTGTACCACTGAGCAAGTCCAGTTCTTTTTCTCCTTAGCCCAGGTAAGACGCTTCTGACATTGTCTTTGGTTCAGAAGTGGCTTGGTACGTGGAATGTGACAGTTGTAGCCCATTTTCTGAAGACGTCTGTGCGTGGTGGCTCTTGATGCACTGACTCCAGCTTCAGTCCACTCCTTTTGAAGCTCTCATAAGTTCTTAAATTGGCTTCGCCTGACAATCTTCTGAAGCCTGCGGTCATTCCTTTCACTTGTACACCTTTTCCTACCACACTTTTTCCTTCCAGTCAATTTTCCATGAATATGCTTTGGCACAGCAAACAGCCAGCATTGCTGAACAGCCAGCTTGTTCAGCAATGACCCTCTGTGGCTTACCCTCATTGTAGAGGGTCTTGATGACCGTCTTCAACTGTCAAGTCAGCAGACTTCAACTGTCAGCAGACTTCAACTGTCAAGTCAGCAGACTTCCCCATAACTGCTGTTGGGATTACTGACCTAAACCCAGTATTTATACCCTGAGAATGGTAATTTAATAGAACTTGAAATTAAATATTCTAATAATTTGAGATACTGATTTTTTGATTTTGATGAGCAGAAAGCTGTTTCGTGATATTCTAATTTATTGAGATGCACCTGTATTTTTGATAAATAAATGCATCCTTTGTTAACATAAAATACTTCTTACAAAATATACATATAAAAAATCTTACCCAAACATTTGAACACACATTTTGAACAAAACATTTTGTGTTTACCTGCTGGTGGAATGACCAGCCTAACTCAAACTGAGCAGTTTTAGCTGAGTCTTTAGCAATTTTAAAGAAACTGCATTTTTTCGTCAACGTTTGACCCATTCATTCTAACACTTTATATTCTATTTCTATTCCATATGTTTTTTCTATAAAAAAAATACCTTGCTACATGTACTATGCTAGACTAACTGAGGCTTGTTCCGGCACTTGTATATTGTTGCCCTTTTGTTGGTTTAATTGCTTCTATCGTTCTCCTCATTTGTAAGCCGATTTGGGTAAAAGCATCTACTAAATGATTAAATGTAAATGTAAATTTTTGTTTATAAATATATTTACTTAAAGTGAAACCTCAAATCTAACTTCTTTTTAGTTACTAAAGGCTTTAAAGTCATGCTTCTGGCTTTTTCGATGTATTAACTATATAACTAAGGTTATTAATAATTAAGAGTTCTCTGACCAAAGCTCTGTTTGTTTAGGCTATAGATGGGATTCATCAGGTGGGGGTCTACTGTCTGGCATTGGTTCCTGCCAACACCCTCCCAAAAACCCCTTTGGGTGGAATCCACCTGTCTGAGACTAAACAGCTATTCCTGGAGGGGGCGCTACACCCCTGCAGCATCCTCATGTGTCCTCACTCCTGCATCACCAACCTGCCCAAACCCAGACAGAAGCAACCAGGTGCAGAAGCCTGTGTGTGTGTTATAGAGCATGATGTGTTTGTTACATAGAGAGTATTGTGTAAATATTGTGTGTGTGTGTTTGTTGCAGAGGTGGGTCCTGCCTCTGTGATGGTGGGGAATCTCGTTGCAGGAAAACGAATGGCTCAGGCCAGCGGACGAGACCTGAGTCACATGGAGGACAATGAGCAGGTAAATTCAGAGTTTGTGTGTATACAGAGATTAAGATCTCTTGGGGCTGAACAGTTAAACAGAATAAAATCAAAATTGCTATAAGTATGGCTATGATTTAATTAAAAAAATAGATGTGCTGCATGCAAGCGGCTCATGATCCAGTATTTTCAGTGTCTCAGAGCGGTTCAGTTTGCAGTAAATGATGCTCCACATGAGATCATCTCAGCGTCTGATACTTACGGCAAAGTTCTTTTTCATTCTTCTCTTAGGGGTAAAAAAAGTTTGAAATATGTTTGCAGTGATGTACTGTTTGCGAACATCCCAACCCATGCTTCTGGAAGCATTTAGATGAATATGTAAATATGTGCCGCACGCTTTCCTTTCAATAACAAAATAAACACACAACAAAAATGACGGTGTACATTTGTACTGTAAAATAAAATTGTTTTACTTGAATAATATTTTTAAATAGTAAGATTTCTTATTTTGTTTAATATTTTTATTTAATAATGATAGAAATAATAATTTTATAATTCAATTGATATATAATCAAAAAAATTTTGGGTGCCATTTAAATTTAAAATCACATTTTAAATCACAATTGTAATTTTTATCAGAAAATCACATTTAGATTTTTCCCATATTGTGCAACTGTAGGATCCCTGTAGTTTTTTGGAGATGGGAAGATGGGAACTTCAACTGACCTTCTAAAGGAAACCTTGTATAGGGGTTATGAGTGTGAGTGTGTCTTTCGCTCTGACTGATTATTCTTCCTCTTATGTGAATTCTAGTTTCTCTTCCTGTCGGAGGTGCTGCAGTGGCGAGCTCAGACAACGCCTGATCACATACTGTACACTCTCATTAACTCACGGGTAACGCACACATATTACTTTGCTCAGTTCTGTCAGCAGTGTGTTAAAAAAAAGATTTTAAAATCAGGAGCTTTTCTTACTTGTGTGTGTATGTTTCAGGGTGCAGTAGGAAGCTCTCTGACCTGTCTACAGCTTCACAAGAAAGCAGAGAAAATCGCCACTTTGCTGTATGAAAGAGGACAGCTACGAGACGGAGACCATGTAGCGTTAGTGTATCCACCAGGTACACACACACACATACACCCAAAAACACTCCGGCTGCTTAATTTACTTAATTTTAATTGATTTAATTCAGGGTTTCTGTGGGTCTTAAAAGTCTTAATTTTCCCTTACACAAATTAAGGCCATAAAAAGGTCTTAAACCAGAGCAGAAAGTCTTAAATTCATAAAGTCGTGGTGTTAAATGTTGCATGCATTGCAAAAAAATGAATATCTTCATCAGTACTTTTGTCCTGTTTTCCAATCTAAACATCTTTAAATCAAGATACATGAGAAGTCTTGAAAATTTGAACAAAATTAAGTGAGTTTCTGCTTAAACCAAGAACTAACATCTGTCAATAAGTTATCATAACTTCCCTTTGAATTAAGTTGATTTTTCTGAGCCCGTTGGCAGATATTTGTTCTCGATAAAAATATCATGAACTCCTCTTCATTAAATGCATCTTGATCTAAGAATCCTTAGACATTTGCACTGGAAAACAAGACAAAATACTGAGGAAGAACATCATTTTTTTACAGTGTTATCGAATATTTTTTTTATATTCTAGTGCAGAGCTATTCAAGCTTCTTTTCCTTTTTTTTTGTAAAATGAATTAAAAAGTAATGGATATCTGTAGCAAGTTGTGTTTTCAAACTCTGAAGTGTTGCAAATACAACTCATTGTGTTTCTCTGTAGACATTAACATTTAGAGAACATATTGATGTATTGTGTTCAATTTTTTACTTTATTTGGTCTTAAAGACTCCCAAGCAAAGATACTTTAAAGACAATGTCACTAAACATACTGTAAAGTTTGCCAATAAATCTGCAGTGTGCAATAATACACAGGGTTCCTACGCGGTTTGGAAAAGTATGGAAAAGTATGGAATTTGATTTGAGTTTTTTCCAGGTCTGGAAAAGTATGGAAAAAAGAAATCAGAATTTGGAAAAATATTTGTGTTTCCAGACTATTGCCTCTATTCAGTTTTCTAATTTATTATACCTGCAAACTAGTCACTTTGTGGCGAAATTAGCAGTTTTGAATCAAAATACATAATTTATGTGAATCGTTTACATCCGAAGAGTTATTTTGAAGGTATGTTGAAAGATACAGTACAACTTACCAAAATCTGTCATGTCACATGCAATCGATTAATCAGCGTTTCATCCGCAGAAAGGCGTCAATAAAACAGCTTGTAAAAATGTCACATTTAGCCTACCTCAGAAAAGCCTTACAATGTCCAATAACTCATCATTTAGCTACAAAAATGAACTTTGAGAGGAGCATTTTGATAAATATATGCTCTATAGGCTATTACATATTCATTGTATTTGTACTTAACATGTGCTTCTATATTGAATACATAAATCTGTTTTATGACAGTCACCATTTAAATGTTTAGGCCTACATAAAGAGTAGAAAAATAATTGTCACTTTTATTATAACGTTATTATAAAAACTTCCTTATGTGTAAGTTAGCCTATATGTAAGTAACTTACGATCAATTTAACCTAATATTATAATGACGTACCAGCTGTGGTTCCCTGTATTGTTTACAGCATTAGTTGAGAGATTTTTTTATTTGAGGAAATTTGCCATGTACTGTACCTGATAGGCCCAAATTAATCAATACTGAATCAAAAGTAATCAAATCAAAATCAAATCGCAAGCTTCTGAATGAAAATCGCATTCAATTATGAAATTTGTCAATGCTCAGCCCTTGTGCCAAAATGTTTTATTTTTTATTTTTTACTTGAAGCAAATGTTGTTTTTTCCATTTATTTTCTTTTCAGAGTGCACCAGAATGCTTCCTTTACATGTTAAAATCACAAAAATCTTCTCCTGGGGGAGGATGCCCCCAGACCCCCTACAACTATCTACTTTCTACATGTCACCTTTTTCACCTCTCTTCACTTTGCAAATATGTTTATAGTGTTACGAATTTCTAAAATATTACGGAAACTGCTTGTGCTACTCATACTCGTAGGCTACTCTATAAAAATACTTTGATGCATATAATATATGAATTTGAGTATGGAAAAGTATGGAATTTTGAAATGGAAAATGTGTAGGAACCCTGAATACATCTTGTGACTTTCAGCCAAATTAAGCCTTAAATAAAAGATCACATTGTTTGTTGTCTGAGCACCATTTAAAGGTGGGGTAAGCACTGTTTGGAAGTTAGTCGGGCCGACACCAGCGACAAACGTCTAACCAATCAACATTAGGGGGCGTATGACGGTCGAAGAGAGAGAACGAGCAAGAGGGAGATTTGAAGAAAAAAAACTGAAAGAGATACAATACAAAAGGGCTCAAAAGAATATCACTGGAATTAAGGTTTATGACTGGGCAAGCGCTTTAGGACCGCGTTAATATTAGAAAAGCTCTCTACTGCTGGAGAGAGCTAAACAGGAAGGCCTGAAAACAGATGTGGAGGCTGTTTTGATTCTGATCATCTGTGCTTTATTTTTTGTGAAGCATTTTGTTGCGCGTCAGTGAGAGTTGTTCCAGGTAAACCACTGCACACTGACGACCACTATAGAATGCGGTGTTTAGCGTCATTGTTAGTGCACTCGCCTCGCCTGCCAGCAACGATCGGGGTTCGAGACCGACTCGGAGCCGGGTGTTAGGATTGGAGAGTGTTTTTTCATAGGCGGAGCAATGAAGAGAGGGGTGGGTTTGTTTGGGATGATTTCAAATATCAACAATGTCCAGCAGCGTTTTTGAAAAATGGTTTACCCCACTTTTAATAAACTTCCCACCAGCATTTTCATTTTTGTACTAAACTGTTTTTCTGTGGTTCTAATTGTAGCATTTCATAAAAATCAATTCAGCTACAGCAGACAGTCTTTTTCTTTAATTCACATTCAAGAGCCACCCACTCCAATTAAATCTGTAGAGACATCACATCACATTTGCTTTATAAAACATTGGATTAAATTAAAATATCACTTACAATTAAATGTGTCAAGTAAGAAAGATTACATTTTTCTCTGAATTCTGACTTTTTGGTACAAATGTTATTCTATTTCACAAAGATTTTTTTTTTTTCAGGTCTAGATCTGATCGCTGCATTTTACGGCTGTCTGTATGCAGGCTGCATTCCCATAACTGTACGACCACCTCACCCTCAGAATATCTCCACTACACTACCTACAGTTAAAATGATCCTAGAGGTGAGGACACACCATACCTACAGTTACATAAATTATTAGAGATATCGGTAACACTTTACAATAAGGTTCATTTGTTAACATGAACTAATAATAAACTACACTAATACAGCATTTATTAATCTTTGTTAAAGTTAATTTCAACATTTACTAATACATAATTAAAATATTGTTAACATTACATTAACACTGTGAACTTACATTAACAAACAATGAACAACTGTATTGCTCATGGTTAGTTCATGTTAGTTCATACATTAACTAATGTTTAACTAGTGAACCTTATTGTAAAGTGTTACCGAGATATCTTAAATTAATAGTTAAATCAATTAAATTATTGCAAATGCAATGCATTTTAGAATGAGACAACACATCAGCTCTCAAAACATGAATAAAAATGTTGGTGTGTGCAGGTGAGTCGTTCAGTGTGTGTTATGACCACCCAAAACATCTCTAAACTTCTGAGGTCCAGAGATGCGTCAGTGGCTGTGGACTTTAAGTCATGGCCTCCTATCCTGGAAACAGGTGAGTTTATGAGAAACATGAGATGTTTGTTCAGAGATTACACCTGTCAGGTGTTCATCAGAAGTATGTGTGTGTTTATTTATTAGACGACTTACCAAAGAGGCGTTGTCCCCTGCTGTTTAAGCCATGTGACCCAGACTCGTTGGCATATCTGGACTTCAGTGTGTCCACTACAGGCATGCTCGCTGGAGTAAAGGTTTGACTCTTCATACCTGTTACTAATGTATTTTAAGGCCAATTCACACCGCACCGACAGATGGCAACAGACAGTTTGCCGGGTTTTGACGGATCACTGCTTTATCCCTGTCGGAATCTACTGGTGTCTGCCGGAGCTTGCTTTCTCTGATTGAACATGCTCGGATTTAAAATGTCTGAGAAGTGACTTGCTGTAATCTGTTGACTCTCGCCATTGGTCTGTGTCTGTCGGTGTAGTGTGAATTTGCTTTGTGTACTGACTATAGATGTGATGGAGCTCTGTACCCTAGTGAAAAAAATACTAAAATGTATTTGAAATACATATATTTTGTGCTAAATAGTATACTACAAATACATTTACATATTTAAGTGCTACATGAAAATACCCTGCAATTTTGGTATACTAAACTGGTATACTTTTAAATTGGAACAACTAATTTTGTACTTAATGCACTTTAATTGTACCGACGTCCAACCAAAGATATACTTAAGTATGTATTAAAACAATAATCTCTGTTTTTCTCTCTTTCTCTAAAGATGTCTCACAATGCAACCAGTGCTCTGTGTCGCTCTGTTAAACTGCAGTGTGAGTTGTATCCCTCTCGTGAGGTGGCCGTATGTCTCGACCCGTACTGCAGCCTTGGCTTCGTCTTGTGGTGTCTTTGCAGGTACACACCACCTGTACACTCACCTGAGATGAAACATCAGCAAACACAGATGTTAAGCAACTTTTATTTTATTTGTGTGCTTATTGTCGGTGTTTAGCGTGTTTGCAGGGCAGCAGTCTGTTCTGATCTCTCCGATGGATCTGGAGGTGAACCCTGCATTGTGGCTACAGTCCGTCAGTCAGTTCAAAGTCCGAGACACATTCTGCTCGTACTCTGTGATGGAGCTCTGCACGAGATCTCTCAGCTCTCTCACCGACTCTCTAAAGGTGTGCACACACACATACACTCACACACACAGCATTTCAATCTGCTTCTCATCAGGGTTATTATAGTTAAAGGTCGAGAGCTTGTTCCGTGCGCCATACGTCTACATCATTGCATATGCGCAGTACTTTCCAGTTTCAGTTTTCAGTATGATCAAGTGTTTACATGTCTTATTGAACAGATTAGAAAAGGTTTATACCATGGCTGAAATTGAAATTGTAATTTGGCCAATTCATTCCAATTGAAGTGTGTTACTAGTCCGATTACAATCGTATTATTAGGGTCATGTAAACGTAGCTATTGTGTAAACACAATAAGTACATTGTACTTATTGTTGATGTAGAAGTACATAGTAGTTAAGGCCACCTAATATAAGGTGGGACCAAAATATTATTATAATTTTTTTAGACACTATCGTTTAGCTTCAGAAGACATTGATTAATCCACTGTGGTCGTATGGTTTACCGTCACAGTCGCTGTGTGTGGTTTTTCAAGCGTCAGCCAAGCAGCAACCATTCACTTACATAATATGGACTCACAGAGATGGATTGTTTTCATAAAAAACTTCATTTGTGTTTTTCTGAGGACTGTATTTGTGTCAATCTCTCTCTCAGGCCCGTGGGATGGATCTGACCCGTGTGCGTTCATGTGTGGTTGTGGCAGAAGAGAGGCCTCGTGTTGCTCTGACACAGTCCTTCTGTAAGCTCTTTAAGGATGTGGGGCTGCACCCGCGTGCCGTCAGCACTGCTTTCGGCTGCAGGGTCAATCTCGCAATCTGCCTACAGGTCAGTATAGGCATGAATATCTGATTTAATAGTCTAATTGCATCCCCAGTGTTCAGTTTTTTTCTTTTTACTAGTCATGTAACTCATTCAACCTTCTATTTAAGTTTTTTTAAATTTAGTTTTCTTTTTCAGTTTTTTAAGTTACTTTTTAACATATTTATACATCACATCTTCCTCTCCTCTCCTCATGTAGCCTCATAGGTTGGGGAAGCTTGCTGAGCAGGTACGACTAAACTTCAACTGATCCTCATCATTTCATAACTCGGACTGTTCTTCAGTTACTAGATGTGGGAGTAAATATATTAATTATCGTCCTGTGTGCATGAATACTCATTTTTACTAGCTAACTAATTGGCTAGCTGACACTGTTAACCTCACCTCATATGACTTCGGCTTCAGTGCTCTTGCTTTTTCTGGCATGTCCAGAATTGTCCACACAGCTGATATAATGTGAGTGTTAGAAAGAAAGCACGCTTATCTCTAGATTCAGTCATAAAGGGTGCAAAAATCATTTCTGCCTTTGAACCTGATTAGTTGCAGGGTGGTTTACAAAAGATGTTGCATAAATCCAAATATATTTGACCATTACATGTTATTATATAAAACTAACACCTTGCATCTATACTGGAGCAGGAGTTTTCCTTCTTCTAGATGACGGATGCCAACAGTTTAACCTGTTTGGCATTAGATGTTTTTGACCATAGTTACGTTAGTGGAAATATATCATCTTTGAACAGAGCTACTAGAGTACTGTATATAGGAAACACTATATTTACAAAAAATATATCATCTTTGAATTAATCTACCTCACCCTTCCCTCTTTTGCTGATTGAATCCTCTCCATGCACTATATACACTTTTGTACACTTTGTTCACTTTTAATACAAGTCACTGTGACCATAATTGTCTGCCAGATGAGCATGAAGCTTTGTGTTTTAAGTATGTTTGACTATAATTTATAGAAGGTGATATGTGTGTTTGTGCAGGGAACATCAGGACCTGATCCCACCACTGTCTATGTGGACATGAGAGCACTGAGACATGACAGGCAAGACACACACACACACACACACACACTCTAACACATATTAGGTATTTCAATATGTCCATTCTTGCAAAGATGCAACAAAGGGGACAAAATTAGTACAGTACCATTCAAAAGTCCACAAATAGCGTTTTTTTTTTTTCCAACAAATGGCCCTTAATGTTCAGAATATGTTAATGTCAGCCTCAGAAGATGAAACTAAATATTATAGAAAATATTATATATATATATATATATATATATATATATATATATATATATATATATATATATATATATATATATATATATATATATATATATATATATATATATATATATATACTGCCGTTCAAAAGTTTGGGATCGGGAAAAGTCTTTTATGCTCACCAAGGCTTTGTAACATTATAAATGACTTTACTGTCACTTTTGATCAATTTTGCATCCTTGCTGAATAAAAGTAATAGTTTCTTTAATTTTAATTACTGACCGCAAACTTTTGAACGGTAGTGTGTAATATTACAAAAGCTTTCTATTTCAAATACATTAAGTTCTTTTGAACGTTCAATCCATCAAAGAATCCTGAAAAAAAATTTAGACAATTGTTTTGAACATTAATAATAAATGTTTCTTCAGCAGCAAATATTAGAATGATTTTTAAAGGATCATGTGACACTGAAGTATGGAGTAATGATGCTGAAAATTTAGCTTTGCCAACAAAATATTTTAAAATATATTCAAACTAGAGTTGTCAAAAGTATCAACTTCGATACCAAGTCGATACTGAAATTTTAAAAATGTGATGCTTTGAGCGCTGTTGAGTGGTTTCGTTGACACCTCTGATTGGCCATTGTGTTCACGCGCTCATCGGTTATGTCTGTGATTGGCAATAATAATCAACTTGGTACCGAAATCGAACCGAAATTCAAAAAGAAAAGAGTTATTTTAAATTATAATAATAATTCACAATATTACTTTTTGTTTTGTTTTGTTTTGTTTTTTGTATTTTTAATCAAATAAATGCAGCCTTGGTGAGCATAAGAGACTTCATTTAAAAACATGAAAAACTTATATATATTAAATATAATATATACATTTTTTCTATCAACTCCTCATGTGAAATAAGACTGTATGTGTTTGCAGGGTGAGACTGGTTGAAAGAGGATCTCCACATAGTTTACCTCTCATGGAATCTGGGAAGGTTAGTAATACAGTTTCCCTACTTGTTTTCTTAATTTGAATGTAAACCACATTATAGTCAAAAATTATTTTTTTTCTTTCTTTTTTTTAAAACAGATTTTACCTGGTGTACGCATCATCATTGCTAACCCAGAGACAAAGGGACCAATCGGAGACTCTCATTTAGGGGAGGTTAGACCAGTAGCCCTCTCTTGTCTATCAGATAAAAGAATATCTTCTCATTACCAAGTGTCTCACTTGTGTCTGTTTTAAAATGTGTGCAGATCTGGGTCCATAGTCCACAGAATGCCAGTGGGTACTTCACTGTTTTCGGAGAGGAAAATGTGCGTTCAGATCATTTCGGAGCCAGGTTGAGCTTTGGAGACACTCAGACTGTGTGGGCCAGAACCGGATACCTGGGGTTTCTGCGCAGGACCGACCTCACTGATGCAAGCGGAGGTGTGTGTGTGTGTTCAATGCAAATTGGGCATTTTGTCACAAATTTATTTGATTTGCATTAAGCAGTGGAGTTGTTATGAGTTGTTTCATTTGTGTCTTCAGAAAGGCACGATGCCCTCTATGTGGTGGGAGCGTTAGATGAAGTCATGGAGCTGAGAGGTATGAAATACCATCCTATTGACATTGAAACGTCCATCATCAGGGCACACCGGAATATCACAGAGTGGTGAGCACACACACACATGCACACACACACACACGCACACAGGTTTGTTTTACTATCAAAGTGAGGACATTCCATAGGCGTAATGGTTTTTATACTGTACAAACTGTACATTCTATCCCCCTACACTACCCCTACACCTAAACCAACCCATCACAGGAAACATTCTGCATTTTTACATTTTTAATAAAACATTGTTTAGTATGTTTTTAAAGCTATTTTAAATAAAGACTTTTTTAAAGAAATGTCCTCGTATTTCATGTTTAGGTCATAATACCAGTGTAATACCCATGTCATTACACAAATTTGTGTCCTCGTAAATCACAAAAACACACACAAACACAAAAACACAGCCACCTATTCACACTAAGGCCTAAAGCATACTCTATGTAAATATGTTAATTAGGGGTCGAACTATGTCATATTGTCATATATATACAATATAATCATTTTATATTAGAGGTTATTTTGGGGTTGGTAAGATTTGTTTTTGAAATAATATTCTGAAATATTAATACAATTTAAAATAAGTTCTCTATTTTAGTATATTTTAAGATGTAATTGATTCCTTTGACGGTAAAGCTGAATTTTCAGCATCATTGCTTCAGTCTTCAGTGTCACATGTTCATTCAGAAATCATTCTAATATACTGATTTGATGCTCAAGAAACATTTCTTATTATTATCAATTTTCAAATTTCTTATTAGTTTCAATGTTTCTGCTGCTTAATATATTTGTGAAAATCGCAATACATTTTTACAATTCTTTAAATAGAAAGTTCAAAACAACAGCATTTATTTGAAGTAGAAATCTTTTGTAACAAACATCATCATGAACATAAACATAAATGTCTTTACTATGCAAGCACTAAATAAAAAATAAAAAAGGTAATTCTGACTTTTTTCCTCAGAATTGTGTGATATAAACTCACAATTGCATGTTATAAAGTCAGAATTGTGAAATATAAACTTGGAATTGCAAGAAAAATGTCAGAATTGTGAGAAATAAAGTGAGAATTGCGCAATATAAACTCACAATTACAAGTTATAAAGTCAGAATTCTGATATAAACTTGCATTTGTGTTATTTCTCACAATTGTGAGTTTATAACTCGCAATTCTGACTTTATATGTGAGAGATAAAAAGTCGCAATTACCTTTTTTTTTATTTAGTGGCGGAAACAAACTTCCATACTTTACTGTTACTTTCAGTCATTTTTATTTATTCTTGATAGGAAAAAAGTCTTGTTGACCCCAAATTTTTGAATGCATACTTATTTTTTTTACTGGAAATAGAACCTAAAAAAATTCATATTTTGCATAACCATGTAGTAGTACCATTTTTGATAATTATTAATGAAATGTATTTCATATAATTTGTTTTTCTCTTTTTTTATTTTACACATATTCATACATAACAAATTAATGAACAACTGAAAAAACAGCTGCTGCACATTAAATAACACTTGAGATCATAACCAAAGTCTCAACACTTTAATAAATCATAAAAATAATTGGATGAGCCGCATTCAACATTAACATGTGCTTTCCCTGGCAGTAAAAAGCCTCGATATTCAATGAGGCAATAGTTTCCTTCAAATGTGTGTGCCTTTAAACCGGATATATTATTCAGGTAGCCATCCATAAACTTGTTTGCTCAGCAAGATTCTCTTCATAATGTTGCTGACAATACAGTAGTTGACCTGAGAGTGAAAACTAACTGCATATGAAGACAGTTATGCTAATTTCTAGCGTAGTTGCATTACACTTTTCAGAAAAGCAGCTACTAGTGAAATCAAACTATTTTGCATTTTTGCGCTATGCAAGGTTCAAACTTTCTCTTTCTCTCATTCAGTGCGGTGTTTACATGGACAAATCTCTTAGTGGTGGTGGTGGAGTTGGACGGCTCTGAGCAGGAAGCTCTAGATCTGGTTCCAATGGTAACTAACGTGGTTCTAGAAGAACACTACTTGATTGTGGGCGTGGTGGTCGTCGTGGATACGGGCGTAATTCCCATCAACTCTCGCGGAGAGAAGCAACGCATGCACCTGCGAGACGGTTTCCTCGCCGACCAGCTCGACCCCATATACGTGGCTTACAACATGTAGAAACACACACACACACACACACGACGATCTTAAAGATAGGCTCATTCTCATGAGCACAGGCACAACAACCATGATTTCCAGCACCTTCTCACTGTCAGCACTTCTGCTAACTGTAGATTGAACACCCTCAAAATAGCAACACACACTCGCACATCATTCACAGAGGGACTTAAAAGACTCCTGTAGCATATCTTCAAGTTCTTATTTTCATTTTTTGATTGTGTCGCCCAATATTTTGCTAGTGTTGGTTATTTTTTTAACTTGCGCACTAAATTTAATTTAAAGAACAGGGGATTTTATATGATAAATATTGCTGTTGCCAATTAAATCCATGTTATTTATTTGTATTTTTAAACCTGCTTTTACGTACTTTTCTTTGCATATATTGTTGTTTTATGCTCGTCTTTGTTGTTGTCTTTGTTGATACAAGTTGTATTAGAATATCACATACTCATTTAGCATGTTTATCATTTTAAAGATACTAATGTTAAGTCATTGTCATTATTGTTAATTATGTACAGAAATTTGTTTTTGTTTTGTCAAGCTTTTGCGATATCATTTTTTGTGATTTCATAGTTTAGGTAACATGGGTCATTTTTTCATGTTTATGAACAATATCATATCTGCACTGTGATACGCATAAATATAGATCTATGTGAACTAGAATTTGCATTCTAGACTCATTGCCCAGCAGCAGCAGCTGATCTCTCCTGTTTTATGTCTATATCTAGAGAGAGGGGGAGGGAGAAATGGAAAGCATGACAGAATGAGGACATATGCACAATGTGTGTTTATTATATCTTAATTTATTTTTGAAGCTTCCATTACATGTAAAATACAAAAGCACTTTGATTATGTCACTATGTCTTTTCATATGTCAATAAAATATTTTCAACTATTCTTATTGAGAAAAAATGCCTGCCTTGCTGTTTGTTGAGGATCACAGTGTACATGTACTGCCATCTAGTGAACACCAGCTCAAATTTCCTGTAAAATACAACGTAATACAGTTTGAAGGAAGTTCAGGTGAGTGTTTTACTGTAATTGTATGCTGAATGGATTAATATATGCGTAAATGGCCCTGAATGAACTGTAATGTATTAATATTTTGTGATTATTTTTATTCAGTCTTACAGTCAAACGGGTTCTCCTGACCTAGAACAAAATAATGGCAGGGTTTTTTGTTTGTTTGTTTTTTGCTTTTATTTATTTTTTTTATTTATTTTTTTATAGATACATACATACATAAGGCGATTATATGAATTATAGACTATGAAGAGTTTCTGCATGTAAAGTTTAGTTCACAAGGTGGCGCTGACAGACCACTTCTGCACTCTCGTTGCGCCACCCTCATTCTACCAGTGAGAAGCTTCCTGCGTAACCCAGAGCAGCGGGTTTTGTCAGAGGCTGTGCGTGTGTTACTGCAGGATGTGGTGTGAGTGCGAGAGGTGGTGCCGCTCACAGCTCGCGCGGTGACGATTGGGACAGCGAGACGTGGCGCGCACTCAGAGACGGACGGCAGCTGGAAGACTCGAGCGAGTTGAAGTTCGTTGGGAAGGGCGGAAAATTACGGGCCGACGGCCGCTCCATACAAGGCAAGGTCGGGTGGGGAGCAGTTTAGGGAGCAGCGCTGATCCAATCATCTGCGCTTCTGGGAAGAGCCGGAACCGAGCGACGCGACTTGTTTTGTTTTCTAACGTTATATAGAATTGTACGTGTTTGAGATGTTTCTGTAGAAACTCTCTTGTTTCTTTAGTTGTTTACGTTAGTTTTTAGTTTTGTTGTTTGTTTTGGATTTGTGTACTTTGGAGATGAGTTCGTCAGCAAACGGAGTAGGACCCAAACCCGCACCAGCGGTTAGTCAGAATGGACCAGATTCTGCTCCGACCCCCACAGATGTCAAAACACCCGAGCCGGTGGTACCGGACGAGGAGCCGCAGTCTTCGGTGACGGACGCCACGCAGATGGGAATTAAGTTCGCCAAGACATTCCTGGTGATCTTTCCCATCTACGTGCTGGGATATCTGGAGTTCAGCTTCAGCTGGGTCCTCATCGGCTTGGCCGTGCTGTTCTGGCTCAAAAGGAACCAGGGCAGCAGATTCGCTCGGGTCAACCAGGCACTGGCGTTTCTGGAGCAAGAGGAGCGAGCGGTGCGTCAGACCGTCCGGAGCTCAGAGCTGCCGCCGTGGGTGAGTGAGCGACACACTGAACATTGCGTTACTTAAATCTGGTAATGATTCATATGGAGAACTTTGACCCCTTGCTTGACCTTTAGCAATAATTCGGACTAACACAGCTCACTTCAACCGGGGTGTCATTGCTCTGCGCGTGTGTGTGTGTCTGTGTTTGGTTATCATAAGTTTGTGTATTCACCACTGACATTGCTTACATACCTGAATGAGTCACAAATCCTATCAAGACCACTAATTTAATCTGAAGTACCAGAACCGCCCATCCATTTTAACCTGAGCAGAATCACTATTAAATTCTTCTAATATCTTTATATTTAACGTATTTGATAGGTCTAGCAAAAGACAGAGAGTCAAGTGGATTTTTTCTCCTTATTCACACTCTTGTACATTGCAGAAATATAAATATAAAATAAAAATATTCTACATTTTTTATTTTATAATAAAATTATCTAATGGATGATAAATTATATTTTATTATAAGATATCATTTATCATCCATTAGAAATAAAACATTCTTTATTATGTATACATTTAATATATATATATATATATATATATTATGTATATGTGTGTATGTATATGGGTCATTGACGAATAAGGTTTTTAAAAGTGTAAAAAAAAACCTAATGGAGATATTAATTAATTTTGAAGTTTTATTAAGTGTTAAAAATGATATTATATGGATTTTATCATGAATTAACATTTTTTACATGATGGACAAAATTTGTCACCAAAAAAGTTTCACCAAAATTTTGGTTTTACCAAATGGCACTTTTGGTTATACCGAATGACGATATTTTCAGACGATGCTAACAGGCTAACATATCTAGCTAGGACAGTTAAAACGAATGACCTTTTGGCACTTCACTTTTTTTGAAAATAGGCTCATTTTCCAAATCCCCTAGAGATAAACAGTTGAGTTTTACCGTTTTTGAATCCATTCAGCCGATCTCCGGGTCTGGCTTAGCATAGCTTAGCATAGTTCACTGAATCTGATTAGACTGTTAGTATCTCTCTCAAAAATGACCAAAGAGTTTCAATATTTTTCCTATTTAAAACTTGATTCTTCTGTAGTTACATCGTGTACTAAGACCGATGGAAAATGAAAAGTTGTGATTTTCTAGGCTGATATGGCTAGGAACTATACTCTCATTCTGGCGCAATAATCAAGGAACTTTGCTGCCGTACCATGGGTGCAGCAGGCACAATGATATTACGCACCGCCTGTGACTCCCTGCTTGCACAGGGAGCGTACCTTGCAACCATGGAGACATTTGTGAGAGATGCTGCATAATATCAGTTTTAAATAGGAAAAATATCGAAACTCTTTGGTCGTTTTTGAGCGAGATGCTAACGGTCTAATCAGATTCAATGAACTATGCTAAGCTATGCTAAAAGTGGTACCGCCAGACCCGGAGATCGGTGGAGTGTTTGACACAATAAAAATATTTTTATTTATAAGGACCGATAAGTGATATCCAGATTCAATTTTTAATGTTTATGCTACTTTTAAGTATTTAAATGATGTGTATTGATTGACCGCTAATCTAGATGTGCTCTCTATGGTGGGTGCAGCTCTAATAATGCGTTCTGATTCGGAAATATTAAATCAGTGGCTGCATTCAAAATCATTTGTCATGCTCAGGTAGAAACATATGAAACAAGCCAGGTTGTCAAGTCTGTTTCTTTTGGCCTACAGACACTCTTTGGTTCTGTTGTTTTAAACAAATGAGTGTGCTGTTTAACCTGAGATCACAGTTCTGGCATATTATTTCATATCTTTAGCAGGCCTCTGTGCTGAAAGCGTCATTCAGGGACACAGAACTCCAGTGTTCACTCCATTAGCTGTTACTCACTCTCTTGGCATGGCCAGACAGGCTGTCATTGTTCTTTCTTTCGGTTTTAGGCCCATATATTAAGTAACTTGAACAGGTAATTCATGAAACTCAGGTTGACATTGTCTTACTTGGGTTGGTTGCATAGGTTGTTTGTTTGCGAACCAACTTGAAAGTGGATTATTGTACTATATAATAGTTTTTAAAAATTGTGCACTCTAGCTCAGACATTCAACTTTACAACAATCATTAATTTTAAGCATAATGTGTTTGAGTGAAGTGATCTGTCTCTGTGTTTGTAAACAGGTACAGGTCATATATTGTTTATTTGTGTCACATATGGTGAAAGAACCTCTCCTTAGTGGGTGTGGTGCATTACTACAGTAACTGTCATTATGACTTTCAACATAGTTATTATGACATCACCAACACACAGTGAGCCACATGCTTGAGGAAATGTTGCTATAGTGATCTGTCAGTCAGATGAGGTGCATCACGTTCCCTTTCTGGGCAATAGTGTGTATGGGCAGATACAGTAACTCTTTACCTGGAGGGCAGATTTTTTAAAGGCAGTGTTCCCGTCCTATTGTGTGTCTGTGTTTGTGCATGTGTTCATAACTAACAATGGAATCATCATATCAAACATGGCAATGAAAAGCAAGTGAAGGTTGAGTCTTTGAACTTGAACCATGAAGTGTACACACAAAAGTCCAAACCTTTCTGTGTAACTCATTCATTATGTAAAATCTGCTGTAGTGGTCCACTGATATCGATTAAATATTGACCAAACTATATCTTGGAGAGCAGTACAGTACATTTGCTGTAATTACATTTATTTTACGTAGTATTTAATATAATAATTAGAAATAATTCATTTGAAAATTATTTAAACTTAAAAAAATCTGTAAAATAATCATTTTTTATACTTTAGATGGCAACTTCTTGTAATACTATAATACTGTCATGCTATCTATCTGTAATGGTAATAATAATATTTGCAAAAATAAAATAAAACTCTCTGAGACCTGTCTGTGTGCACTGGGGAATCACCTTTTCTCAAATAAAGACCTGGCAATGCTAATTTTACATGCAGAACACAGTGAATGACATAATGGATATAACTGGATATTGCACAGCATAGTTTCATTTCTATTATTAGACAGAACTGTTAAATTAAGACAATAGTGATCACAGATTCTGGGTTCTCAGAAGACTGGGTTTCCAGCCCTGTCAAGATAAAGATCCTGCTTGTGGCACTTATGGGCCAAAACAGAAAAAAACTGCCAAATATCTGCCAATATATACGACAACTAATTCTCAGCAGCATTGCCAAACCCTCCTACTGTAAATCTCCAAAACCAGAAAGTCAATCCTCTAAAGTTTAAAAAAGTCAGTGCCTTACAATACAAAAAAGGCTGCTTAAAAACCTCAAAATATGGTTTATGAGGACACAAATGTGTATAATGACATGGGTATTACAATGTAAACATGTTTTATGATGACACTTCCTGCGTCCTCATAAACCAAATGGTTTATGGCTATGGAGAGTCCCCGCAAACCACATATTCAAGTGTGTGTGACCGATAGATTAATTACAGTATGTTTGCTTAACTGTGTCTGATCAAAGTCACATCGAGCTCTGTAGAGTCTTTGTTGTTTGTTTGAGACTGCTGCATTCAGAGAGTGTTTGTTTAGATTCGTCTTCTGTATTTGGTGGTACGAATATGGATGGCTCTTTTCAATGCAGTGCTAAGCAGTGCTAAGCACCTTCTACACTGATTTCCACCCACAGCCATCATCATGTTCTCTCAGGAAACACTGTGTCCGTTAGGACCGTGTTTTTCCTCTGCTCATGTAATTTCTCGTTACTGAATAAACTGGAAGTCATTTAGATCAGCAGATCTCTCCATCACCAGCCTCATTCATCTCGTCATCCTGTCATCGCTGTCTGTAAATTGCTGAGGGGTGTCGGTCTGTCTGTTCTCTCTCAGCAGAGATGCTTGTTTACTTCACCATTCATCAACTCCATCAAACTCTTGTTGATCATGTGAGAAGTACACAGAGCTATGTTCTTGGATGTAGATAATCCAAAAATTCTGTCATCATTTACTCACCCTCATATTCCATAACTCATGATTTCAAGCCTGGATATTCTACTAATCATCCATTTCTAAAAGTCTTACTGGTTTCATGGTGCATGATATATATTAGCTGTCAGCCGACATTGCTAAGTCGTTGGTATTGGTCCATATTGGTTATAAATCTTCTGATATTGGATATTTAATTGCGCATGCAAGTTTCTATCTATTTTAATGTTTAGATTACCTTTTGATAATTATCAGTTTAATACTGGTGATTTTATTTTTATTTTTTAGACAAAATACTAGTATAAAATTTTACTCCATTTATTAAAATCACAATTTATTGGCCAAAACATTAACATAATTATTTAATTTTAACATTAGTGCATCGCATCCTAGTGTTAATTTTGTTAATGAAATCTATAACAAAAACGTTCATGACCCTTCTTTCCATGACTAAGATGAGACAATAATGAGACGACACCAGTGTCATTAAAGGATAACTGACTATAGGAGTATAATATATATATATATAATATATCAAATTTTTTTTTTTTCAAACATTTTTCAAAAATTATTACAGATTGTTTTTAACAAGCCTCTATGAGCTTTCATGCTTCCAGTTGCCAGATGTCAAGGGAATAAATCCCCCAATCAGAGCTTTTCTCTTAAAAATATAAATTTTCTGTCCAGTGTTTTGCTGAGTCTTTCCAATCTGGCAATCATATGCACTTGGAATTATTGGAATGGAAATTTTTGAGAGTATTTTGCTGTTTTACCAGTTTTCATAATGTAGACTGAGAGTGTTAAAGGGTTAGTTCACCCAAAAATGAAATTTCTGCCATTAATTACTCACCCTCATGTCGTTCCACACCCGTAAGGCCTTTGTTCATCTTCAGAACACAAATTAAGATATTTTGATGAAATCCGAGAGGTTTTTATTCTCCATAGAAAGCAACGAAATTACCACATTCGAGGTCCAGAAAAGTAGTAAAAACATGGTTAAAATAGTCAGTGTGACTACAGTGGTTCAACCTTAAAGGTGCCATCGAATTGAAAATTGAATTTACCTCTGCATAGTTGAATAACAAGAGTTCAGTACATGGAAATGACATGAGTCTCAAACACCATTGTTTCTTCCTTCTTATATAAATCTCATCTGTTTAAAAGACCTCCAGAAAACAGGCGAATCTCAACATAACACAGACTGTTACGTAACAGTCAGGGTGTACGCCCCCAATATTTGCATATGCCAGCCCATGTTCAAGCCATTACACAAGGGCAGCCAGTATTAACGTCTGGATCTGTGCACAGCTGAATCTTCAGACTAGGTAAGCAAGCAACGACAATAGCGAAAAATGGCAGATTATAACGGCAATAATAACTGACATGATCCATTGTAAATTGTCTTTCTAAATGTTTTGTTAGCATGTTGCTAATGTACTGTTAAATGTGGTTAAAGTTACCATCGTTTATTACTGTATTTATGGAGACAAGAGCCGTCGCTATTTTCATTATTAAACACTTGCAGTCTGTATAATTCATAAACACAACTTCATTCTTTATAAATCTCTCCAACAGTGTAGCATTAGCCGTTAGCCATGGAGCACTATCAAACTCATTCAGAATCAAATGTAAACATCCAAATAAACACTGTACTTACGCGATTAGACATGTTGCATGACGAACACTTTGTAAAGATCCATTTTGAGGGTTATATTAGCTGTGTGAACTTTGTTTATGCAATGATAGAGTCGAGAGCTCGAGGGGCGGAGAGCGCGTGATTTAAAGGGGCCGCAGCCCTGAATCGGCGCATTTCTAATTATGTCCCAAAATAGGCAGTTAAAAAAATTATTTAAAAAAAAATCTATGGGGTATTTTGAGCTGAAACTTCAGACACATTCAGGGGACACCTTAGACTTGTATTACATCTTGTAAAAAAATGTTCGATAGCACCTTTAATGATATGAAGCGACGAGAATACTTTTTGTGGGCAAAAATAAAAAAATAAGGACTTTATTCAACAAATTCGTTTCTCCCCTGTCATTCTCTTATGCTATTTACATCCAGCATTTCTGTGTTTCGTCCAAACGCCGGCTCACTATTGGCTGAAGCTGTTCATGTGAGCATGAAGCACGGACATAAATAGCGTAGGAGAATGACAATTTCTTTCTATAAAAGCAGAACTAAGTAACTTTTTTTACCTTCATAAATAGTTTTCTAAGTCCTTACGATTGTTAATTGACTTGTAGCGATGTGTTTGAGGCGAGCACTAACCCCCTCTGGCACGTCTACGCCAGAATACAGCACTTGCAAGTTGAGCTGCACCGACCCGAAACAATCTCGCCTCATGTTCACGTTCACGCGAGAGTGATAAAATGCTTTACGGTAATTCAAAAACAATGTATATATTATGTCTTTATAAGACAATTTCGAAAATTACCCACCTCCATCGAGTGTACTGTATTTGCAAATTACCCACCTCCTCTTTCTTGTACTGTATTTGCAAAACTACTGCGCTGGCGAGTGTTGTAGTCGTTGTAGTCCAGAGCTGCGCTTGGAGTATTTATGACAGTGTCATTCACTGAAGGAACCTGTAATGGGAGCTTCGCGAATCTTGCTTAGTTCTGCTTTAAGGATAAAAAACCCTCTTGAATTTCATCAAAATATTTTTAATTTGTGTTCTGAAGATGAACGAAGTTTGGAAGGTTGAGTAATTAATGACAGAAATTTCATTTTTGGGTGGACTAAGCTTTAATATATGATAAATAGTAAATAATAAATCAGTAAATTAGATAAGGTAACATTAACCATGCATATTAGTTAACATTCTCTTGATTTTTGCTTATATGTGAAAGTGCAATAATTCTGATAAAATCATTCTGAACAAAATAATAGTGATTAACAATTTAAACATTATGCAGCATGATGAAAATGTGAACATTTTCATTCACTAAAACTAGACTAAAATGCTCAGACATTTAGTCCACTCAAAGTTGACTAAACAAAAACAGGACAAGGTTGACTAAATAAGATAACTTAATAGTATATTTGACTAAAACTAAATGTAAAAAATAGCTGACAAAATTAACACTGCATCCCTACTGTTCTTTCCTCGTATTTGAGTTTTATTTTTTTGTTTTTTTGGTATGTCAGTCTTGTGCTTTTTAAGCTCCACTAGTTAACAAAAATAATACTAATCAGTTTCTTGCATTGAATCTGACACGTTGACTGTCTGGCATGCTGGCTGTCTGAGACATGATGCTCAGCTTAAAAAAAAAACAGCAATTGCCCTTTGACCTGTTCAGCAGTCATGCTGACTCATCTCAGACGTGCCTGTCATACCTCACCAAATCATTAAGCAGCTCTAGCTGTCAGTCCTTCATTGAGTTCACTATATAATCTACACTTCTGCAGATTACAAGCGCACTCCAGGAGGGGGACGCCATTTGTATTAGCATTTCAAACAAAAGTGAACCGCTGAATCCTTTCACGAAGGGCCCTTCCACAAGTCTGTTAGCGAAGGGTACATGCCATAGTTACTTCAAGGAAGTCATTTTATAATTTATGGTCATGTGACCCAGGGAGGCGAATCTTTGCTATTCGTTTTAAAGCTAGATGGCGGGAGAGTTTGAGTTAACATATAAACAGAATAATTCAAGTTGTTTTGTTTTGTTTGTGATCTATTACATACATTTATGACATACATTTCATATGAAGTTTAAATAGGTTTCATAAGTAAGAAATGAGTTTTAAATGAGGTAAGTGGCATTGACTACTTGCATGCTGCCTTTATTATTAAGCATTTATTAAGTGATGTGAAGGCCAAGTATGGTAACCCATACTCGGAATTTGTCCCCTGCATTTAACCCATCCAGTTAGTGCATACACATTAGAACTAGTGAGTAGTGAAAGCACACACACCTGGAGCAGTGGGAAGCCATTTTGCTGTGGCGCCCGGGGAGCAATTGGGGGTTAGGTGCCTTGCTCAAGGGCACCTCAGTCATTTCCTGCCAGTATTGAGTATCAAAACTGCAACTAGCTGTTCTTACAAGATGACATCACAATGCATTGTCATGGTAACATTCCAGGTGAAGGTAATGAGGAAATTGCATTCGCTGTGTCCGAATATGCTGTACCTACTTCCATACTATATAGTATGCAAAATACAGCATGTGAGCTAAGTAGTATGTCCAAATTCATAGTATTCATAAAAAGTCCGTGGATGACTTACTATTTCAACCAAGACTCTGAAGTGTGCATTTGATGGATGCTTTACCATCCCATGAGGCCACGTGAGAGGATTTGTGAATGGAAGTGAAGCGACGCAACTGACGCTGTAGTTCACTTGATAATGACAACATGGCGGATACAGTACTAATTTTACTCATACCGCACACATTCATACTAAATAGAACGTACATTTTTAACAGTCACAAAGTAAGTTTTAAATCAAATGTATTACTTAATATACACTGTAAACCCAAATAAGTTGGGAGAGCTAAAAAATTTGACGTAATCCATTACATCAATTTTTTTGAGTTATGATGTTCCCAACTTTAAGTAAGCAGAACTAAGTTTTGAGTTTGTAGTACTCATGCGTTAATTGCTCTAAACTTGAAGTACTGAGTTAGCTAACTCATACATTTTGATAGCAATTAACATTAAATATTTAGTTCATTAAATTTTTTTTATTTTGAGTTCTTGCAAATCAAATGAGTTACTTCACTGTAAACCCTAAGAAAATACAGAAAATGCTAATTTGCTAACATGTTAACAGTAGCATGGTATAGCACTTACTGAATGAGTACAGCAACTTAAAACATGTAACTTACCTGCTCTTAAACCAAGCCGCATGCGCTACTTGTCACCATGATAGTAATTCTGCAAAAACCAACATTAACAAAAACTCTTCTAAATTAGCATATCAAAACATTAACCACTATTAAATCTCCCTTGCCATTAATCTTGCACAAAAAAAAACATTATATAACACTTCATTTTAGCATTTACTCTCCCTTTCGAGTGCCATGGGCAAAGCATGCTGGGAAATAGAAATCCCAGTCCAGTTTCAGTTAAACTTAAGTCAGGCTAAATGAAAAGTAATGAGTTCATACAACTCAAAACAAAGAAACAGTTCAGTTTACTTGAAATATATCCGTTCTGTGAACTCAAAAGAAAAAGAAGGTTCTAAATACTCATAGCAGTTAATTTAACTGAACTAATTTGTTCAATTTTAAGTTTGTCCTAATCAAACCAATTAAGTATTTTGAGCATTAGGGTTTACAGTGTACACAGTATGCGATTTTGGACGCAGCAGTTGACTTTCATTGCTCCCTTCACCAAGTGCATTCCAAACAGCTACATAATGACACACAAGTGCCCTGCTCCCTCCAAAATCCCTACTTCAAGGGCTCTGCCCTTCAGAGTGAGTAGGGCATAGGGATGCTCCCCTCCAATTGGAATTCGCCCAGAGTTTTGCTCAACTCAAATCAAACACACCTGAACAAGCTAATCAAGGTCTTCAGGATTACTAGAAAATTACAGGAAGGTGCGTTTGATCAAAGTTGCAGCTAAACTCTGTAGGAAAGTGGACCTTAAGGGCCAGAGTTGAAAACCCCTGATATAGGGGTCAGATGAGGTCAGATCTGTCTATATGAAGTTGTTTGGTACTCTCTAAATGTGCTTGTTTGTTTCTCAACTGGGCAACAGAATTTGTATCTGACAAAGTTGTTTGCTTGGATAGGAAATGACATTGCTTAACAGATCAGATCTTACACAGATCTTATGCCTACGCCCATAAATCCTCCAAACATTACTGCATTTGGTCAGTGTGTTAACATGTCTTCATGAATCAGCTTTACGTGCTTAGACTAGCTGCCTGTGTCATCCTGTCAAAACTGAACTATTGTAACATGGAAGTTTCTGCCTCTTGTCAATTTTTACTGTATTTAGAAATTGATGTTACAAAAAACAGACAGTTCGATAAAAAGCAACTTAAAATATATTTACAATGTTGTGTCTGTGAATGATAATTTGACCCCTATCAACGCTTTCTTAGCTCTTTGAAGGCCAGAGGTATGTGTGTTTGTGGCAGTGTTAAGACAGCACAGATACAGTCTTTATAATATCAGATCAGATCAGATCAGCGTCGACTGCTGTCTGACAGGCTATGGGAATTAGAAGGCTAACTTTAGCTGTTGTCTGCTCTCTGCGTGTATAATCAGGAAATAACACAGCTTTGAGTCATAGACTGGCTTTCTCCCCCAGGAAAATATGAGAAAGAAATGGAGCCAAAGACAAGTCAGGGATTTTCCATTTGGTTTTCCTGGCATATCTCTCGCTCACATGCTTTTGTGCCACATCTTTCCATATAGGTCCTTTCTCCTGAACACAGTTTACTCTACTTCATGTTGATGAAAGTAAGATGAACAGCCAGAGAGAGACACTGTGTCTACACTGCAAGCACGCAGCTTGATGTGACAAAACTAGAACACCGCCATTAAAATCAAAGAAACTGCTGACAAAAGTTTGGAAATTTAACAGATTTCTACATAAAACAGAGCTATTTTTGGTAACATACTGTAGTGTTTTGTTTTTTGTTAAAGTCGGCATGAAATCAAAATTGACCCTATTTACTTTGTTAGTGCATATTACTAGTCTTGTGGTGAGCGATTAATCTGTGCAAGTTAATACACAGAAAAAAATTTGTTTGTTGTGGTAATATTTAATCAAAATCTGAAAAGTTACTTCTGGTCTGGAATGATGTTCCTTCTCAGATGACGTCAGTTTGATGGCTTGGGTTGAAAACTCACAAACCACTCCTCTCTAACCGTTAGTCTGCTATGAGCGAGAGATGGAGAGGAGGAGCGCTAAAGTAAAAGCCTGCCCTCTATTCAATATTACGTTTCACATGGAAATACGTCACAACACTGGAGAAAATTTGTTTGCAACTTCCGGTTCAAGGGGAAGCTCCGCGTTGTGTTTAACAACACTAGCCACGTGGCTCTATAGCTCACGCAGAATAAAGTATCCATGTTTAAAGTTTTTAAAGACATATTTCACACATTCTCCTGCACCAAACATGAACCAGCACAGTGCATGCACACATATTTTATCAAGTCTTCTTCAAATGAATTCTATGTGGAAACTGGACACTGATACAGTGGCTGAACATGTTGACATGATTATTATAATAGAAAGACTGATTTAGATCGAATATTCAAAGAAAAATGGACAAAAAAATAAACTGTCTTTATTCTTTCTGTGTTAAACTAAGTGTTATTTATCATGAGACTGCAGTGCTCGTAAACATAATCAAAGTATTATTAGCCTTTTAAATATTCTTTCGCATTTCTCCCTTGTGCTTGGGAGTTTGTTGTCATTTTCTCTGTACTCATATATTAATATTCATTATTCTGTATAATGAGTGTGTTGTATGTCTGTGCTTCATTGGTTGTTCTCTCCTTCCCCCAACCCCCCCCTTGAATGTTTTTTAAGGGTTTTTTATCATCTATTTTAAAATGTCTGAATTTCACTAGTTAAAATAGATACAAGCAGGCATGGCATTAAGAAAGAAAGAAACAAACAAACAAAACTCTGTTCCAATGAGTATACATTTTCATATGATTTAATTATGAGTAAACTAAAAAAACAAATTCTAAAAATCAGTTTCGGCCAGTTTTGGTTAATTTAGAGTACCTATAGAGTAGTATAGCATCCTTCATATCTCCAAAAAGTCTTTAGTTTTATCATATTTATAAAAGAGCCAAGCTCTTGGAAGCATGCCGTGGGCGAAGCTAAAGAATGACGAGCATGTGCAGCTTTTGCGCAGCGAAGTTATTGATGGTCAGCTAAACAAATGTGTTTAAACATGCACAATAAACCATCACATTATCCCTGGGTAACTTTTGATTCATTGTACGTTCGTGTTGTTCACATTATATGCACTTACGCGCTGACTGCCAACAAAACAGACATTTGATTCAGTTTTACTTACCACCTGCAGTTCCAATTCATGATGAGATCTTTTATCGCTGTGACCGCTCCATCTTTCAAACGATCTGTAAATCCAGCATAGAACTGGGCCTTATTTATAAAACCGTAAGAGCCGATCCTGAGTGCTCGAGCAGTCACGGAAAAACACAAGATATTCTCCATTCATCTTAAACAATAAAAAAAATTTATTGCAACGATCAGACCCACTTTATTCTTATTTTGATAGTTAAAGGCGGTTTCTATGGTTATTTTATTGACACATATTGAGAGCACATCAATGTAATGCGTGAGCACAAATCTCTCAGCTCCATTTAATGCTGGGTTCTTTTGGAAGCAATGTTATCTTTCCCTCACAACCAAAAACACACTTCATTGGTGACATTGTTGATTTCGTAGTCTAAAAACAAAGTGATAAATCTTTCTTGAGCAAGTCTTGTGTAGGGCTGCCGACAACTTCTGTAAAACTGAACGAAGCGCATTGATGGGTGTGCTCTTGCTCTCTCACTCTGCTTGATGTGCATGCGCTCTTCCTGAGAAGTGCCTATACAAGGAATTCTGCCCTTTATTACGTAATACAGGGCCATACTCGAAAAAACTTTCCAAAACTCGTACGAACTCTGAGTGTATTTGGCACAGAAATACTCTGTCAACTCATTTTTTGAAACTTTGGCCAAGTCTAGCAAGAGAATCCAACTCTTTAACATTGTAAATAAGTCAGAATGCATAAAATAGCATTAGACTCCCCCTTTAAAGAAAAAAAAGTGTAAAAATACTACAGTAAAAAACTGTTAATTGGTTAACTGTAAGTTACCTTACCATATAAGCTATAGTGAAAAATTGTAAAAGTTTTAACATTGTGTTAAATATAATTTTACTATTCAATAATGTAAAATGTATTTAATTTAAATAGGTTAAGTATTACAGAACCATTTCGACTGATTCAGGTCGCAAGTAACTCTTTAGACCGACTTAAACCAATTACTCATGAGTCATGACTGATTCTTTAAAAGAGCTGACTCATAAATGTCATTCACTTGTGAACCGGACTGCACTAGCCATTCTGTATGTTTAGTGTTGTGTCAGAATCTGTGGAAGAGTGCAGATGGTCAAGAATCACTAACTGGACCATCATGAAAAACATTTGTTTCCTGTTATTTTTATTTTATTTTATTTTATTTTATTTAGAGAGCATGTTCTGTTAGCACCTTTAGTTTGCTGCCTGGTCTTCAGCAATGTAACAAAATGTTCCAGTTAAACATCCAGATTATGTCATTATAATGTGGCCATGTAATGAGTAATGGATATGATGAGTAATCAGAACAATACTAGTTCCTCTAAGTTATGAGCCGTGGCCTAGTGGTCAGCCGTGGTGATGCAGTGATTTAAATCTGACCTCTCTCCACAATACCTTCCCTCTCTGATGTTTCTGTCAATAAAAAGCAGCTAACATAAGATTAAAACGATGTTTTGATGACACATATTCATAGGCACGGTATTTAAAGGGATAGTCCACGCAAAAGGCTAGATATGTTTGGTTACGTTCTGACGTTCTTCGAAATATCTTTCTTTGTGTTCAGAACAACAAGGAATTCATATAGGTTTGGAAATACTTGAGGGTGAGTAAATGATGACAGAATTTTAACTTTTGGGTGAACTATCCCTTTAATCGAAGCAGATTGTACTATCCCTCACAGCCTTATATTCAATTGCATCAAATCAAATATGGTGTCTACCCTCACTAAAGTCCATTGAGTGACAAACCTCAAACTAGCTAGCAAAAACTGGTATAAAATCCCCTATTTTTTTATCACCTCATGAACCAATGCACCAGAATCAACTTGTCATTCTGATCAAGAATGAAAATATTGAATGATTAACTATTTTAATAGCTGTGATGTGTGTTACTGTGAGCTGGTGATGTACTGTGACCTAATGAGACTGAATGTGTTTAAAATGGCCATTCACATTATAAAATAAAACATTCTGATTATTAAGTCTGTTTTCTGTTTCAGGTTCATTTTCCAGATGTTGAGAGAGTGGAGTGGCTCAACAAGGTATGAGAATGTGGTTTGGGTCGTTTCATAAAAATAGATCTGCATCTAGGATAACCTAGAAATGTCTCCTCAAGAGTATTAACTCATATCTCTTTTTTTTTTTCTCCACAGACTGTGCATCAGATGTGGCCATATATTTGTCAGTTTGTAGAAAAAATCTTCAGAGAGACCATTGAACCGGCAGTGCAGGGAGCCAATGCGCACCTTAGTACTTTCACCTTCTCCAAGATAGACATGGGGGACAAGGTACATGCGTATGTTTACCTAGCTTTCTAAATGAGGACATGCCATAAAGGTCAAACCATAACTCAAACTCTAAACTTTCCCCTAAAAGAACTTGTTGCATTGCATGCCCATAAAAACATTAAAAAATGTATAAATACAGCATAGTATATTTGTATATGTTTATAAATATTGACAAATTATAATTATTATTGAATTATATTATGGTGGTTTAATTATATCTAAATTATTATAATGTATTAATTATATTAATATTTTTATTTATCATAAATAAATAAAGCACATACCAAAGACTTCTGTTCTGTTATATAAAGCTATTTATAATTGCTACAGATTAACTCAAACTCTAAATCTACCCCTAAAAGGAACATTTGACATTTAAAAAAAAACTAATTATAAGAATAATAACTTATTTTGTATTTTTGAGGACATCCATGTTAAATAATATTTAACATATTTGACATTTTACTATGCATCTTAGCAAACCCACACACACGTTCTTACACAAAAAATATAATCATTTTTTTGTCTGTCTGCAGCCCCTCAGGGTGGATGGAGTCAAAGTTTATACAGAAAATGTAGATAAACGACAGATTATTATGGACCTACAGATCAGGTAAAGTATACATAGACACAGTTAACCACTGGAACTCATTAATAGGCATTATTGAAACACTTTTTTGTTGCATTTGTCTAGTTTTGTCGGAAACACTGAAATTGATGTGGACATTAAGAAA
The DNA here is from genome assembly GCF_024489055.1 of Chanodichthys erythropterus. Classification (NCBI taxonomy): domain Eukaryota; kingdom Metazoa; phylum Chordata; class Actinopteri; order Cypriniformes; family Xenocyprididae; genus Chanodichthys; species Chanodichthys erythropterus. The sequence continues at coordinate 3,363,648 of NC_090236.1, read as the reverse complement.
TACTACTGCCGTGCAGGAATCAAGAGCATACAGGTGAGACCGAGAGACAAGTGTGTGTCACATGCCTGTTTGTGTTGTGCTTACAAAAGTTGCTTACATTTGAGTTGGTCCCCATTACCCTGATAACAATCAGAGCAACCAAACAGGAGCCTCATGAGTATGAACTTTATGTCAGAAGAGCTTCTTTGCTCTGTTAGATTAGAGTTAGGCATTAGAGATAATGATAGCTCCTTCTCATATCTGCAAGCAGATGTTTTTTAATTATTTATATGAACTTTTTTTGTTGTAACTGGAAAGGAGAGTGGAGATGTTACAGGAAACAATACAGAGAGGTGGTGGTATCAGGAAATGTCCTGAGCAGGATCACTCTGGCAGGGGCGGATTAATGGATAGGCTATCCTAGGTAGACGTACTGTTAATCTGATAATGCCCAATGCCACTCGATCAGAGCGCTGTCAATCACTGCCTTATTCGATGCCCATTGTTGCCTGTAAATTTGACAATGCCTAACACAATTGGATCAGAGGCTGTCAATCCTTTGGCAATGTAAAGCCATTTTACCATGCCAATAAAGCTACTTGAATCTGAATTTGTCAATCGCTGATCAATTTGCTGAGTTTCTCATACAGGAAGTGAGACCACAGACCAAATCTCGCACTCTTATTACTTTCATGTGACTGATCAAGCTATTAGCTAATATGAGTAACAAAATGCTTCTCTGTGTCCAGATTTGACTGTAATAATAAATGCAAAAACTGACACTTCAAATTAATTAACAAATTAACAAAAAACAAATTCAATCTCAGCTTTGGCAAAAAGTAGTCTCTAATAATGTCTAAATATAGGCTATATCTAAATACAAAACCTAATACAATTAAATTATGTCTGAAATCAATGTACACAGCCATGTTTATATATTTATACAGATATACAGATAAATTTAGAGGTAAATATTAGTACTGTAAAAAATAACTTAGCATATCACTAAGAAAATGCTTCTATTGTAACTTAGTGTAAATAGAATATATTTCTGTTTGCACAGTGTAAATAGCTTCTATCGCTAAGAAAATATGCTGTTTTTACTTATAAAAATATCCGCTGCCATTCGGTTAAGTCTGACGTCACGCGGCAGCACTTCCAGGTCCTAACGCTCTATCTCATACTACAAGAAAACAACAAAGGTGCTAATATACACACACGATGTAATGTAATACTACAAAAAATATATAATTATAACCTTTATCTCCATACCAATATTCCAGATGGCCAGACAATGATTCGTCTTTTATAAATCGTTAAAATATTAATGTCTGTGATGCTGTGAGCACGGAGACTGTTGTGTAGACTGTTAGTATTTAAAGTGCTTAACTTTTTAAAATGATTGATGTTTAATATGAATAAATAGCGCTCATAAACAGCCGTCAATGGCATTCTCAAGTGAATCGAATCGAGGCTTGGACCCGGAAACGGCGTTCCTTACGTCATGACTTCATAAGCGGATACTTATTTCTGTTTTCCTCTATTAAAAATCAGAAATTGAATCACCTCACTCGGGTAGCCATTAGCCTATTAGTGATATTTATTTTATCATTAATGTTTATGATGATTACTAGTGATACAACATACGTGCAGACATCCCACCCTGCAAAAACACATTTCCGGTATATGGCACAACACCCTTCCTAATAAAAAAATTATATTATAGGCCACTATTAGGCCTATATTCATTAACATAAGTGGCCTAACATGACTTTGTTCTTTCAATAGAATTCATGCACTGAAAGTGAAAATGATTTAGTTGAGTGTGACAAAAAAAGAGCAGAGTGTCTCCACAAAATCTAAAAGCAAGTGGTCATCAGGTTATATCAGGTTTAACAGTAATGTGCCTTGGATGACCACTTGTGATCGGATCACGGAAAACGCATCTTAATGCCTGGTGGAAACAGGCTTTCTCTCTTGCTCGCTTGATTTCTGCCATATTGTATATAATTTGGGGGGTGGGGGGCCTGTAGAAAGCACTCAGGTCACCTGCACATATGATGCATGTGAATTAAAGCATGTGATTGTGGTTAATGCATATGCTGCGATATGCATATGCATATTCCCCCATTATTCCTTGTTCAGTATTTTATTCGTAAAAATGTGATTAAATGTCAGATTAATAATGCAAAATATTATAATATAATTTTTTTGTACTGCTATTTTTTTTTTGCTTAACTTTTATTTGTTTGTTGTTTGTATGTGCAGCTTAATGGGGTGTTAAGGGTCATCATGGACCCTTTGCTTGGAGACATGCCTCTGATTGGCGCCCTGTCCGTGTTCTTCCTCAAGAAACCCGTAAGTTAACCACCAAGTACACACACACTGACAGACAGACATATTGCAGAACTTACTTTCATTGTGTCTTTGTGTCTGATTAGTTTTTCCTACTACATACCTGACATTGCCCACGTTAGACAATCACACAATATAAAGAATGATGAGAATGTGCCTGTTATTTAATAATAACCCACACCCTTGTTACTCCACTAAGAGTTTTTTCTTAGAATCAGAACACTGCTCTGACCTGCTCTGCAGAAACTGTTCAAAAATATCTAAATCTATTCCTCGTAAACCTGTCTCATTCATTCATCACATTCTCAGCTGTTCGTCACCTGGAAATCTTGATCCAGAATACTCATCTAAAGGACACCTAACTTCTTTATCTTTCATATAAGTATCTTAAACATTGAGAGAAGGTTTTCATTTCTGTTTATCAGACTCAACACTAAACTGCCTACTCTTTCTGGTTCTGGAATTAGTGCATTTATACAAATGTATTTATACAAATTTTTAATTAAAAACAATCAGGTTAGAGTTAAATTTTTGGACCAAATCAACAAAACCAACATTACAACATTTAATTTGAAGCAAAAAACCCAATCATGATTCCATGTTAACAGTAATTCTCTGTTTGGCACTGAATGATGTAACTGAGTATGCCTTCCTACACTCGCAGACTTCTTATGTATTTGTACACTACAATTCAAAATTTTGGGGTCAGTACGATTATTTTTTAAGTTACCTGGAAGTCTTGATCCAAAATAATAAATTAATTAAGTTCTTCAAAAGTGGCAATAAAGACTTTTACATTGATGCATTGAATATTCTATTGCAAACAAATGCTGTTCTCTTGAAGAATCCAAGAAGAATCCTATATATATATATAGTTTCCACAAAAATATTAAGCAAGAATAACTTTTTTTCAACAAAAAAAAGTTATTCTTTTTAACACATTTTTCTGAGCACCAAATCAGCACATTAGAAATATTTCTGAAGGATCATGTCACACTGAAGACTGGAAATAACAATTTATATCCTTCATATAAAATACTTATACACCTAATACTCTTTTGCTTAAAAACAAAGTTGTTTGGTTCAGTTCATGGCTTGAAACTCTTTACTGAAGAATTTTTCTGAGGTTCCTATAGAAGGAAAATGCTTCCAGAACCAAGACTGCTGAAAAAGTGTGCAGTTACTAGTATATTAACAAGATAATATGGCCTTGTTACTGCTGTGAAAGAGTCATTATGTATTTTATAGGAAACAAACGCAGGCATTTGCATATATCTACAACCATAATGTATTAAACCATGTTAAATGTGGCTGTATCTGTTTCAGTTTCTGGATATAAACTGGACGGGACTTACAAATATGCTGGACATCCCTGGAATAAAGTGAGTGACAAACGTGTCAGCCATCACACGCATGCATTATATATAATGTAGTCATGTTATTATGTCAGTTTCATGAAAATGGAAAGTGGATCAGACAGCCTCCCTTTGAAACACATACATGCTGTCACATGACCTATTTTGTATTATGAGGTGGCACAGATAACAGTCTCTCACACAAACATTATGCACGCTCACTCCAGTCTTAGAAATGCTGCTCTTCCTGTCAGACCACATCAGAGGATCCACGGTTACACCCACTTGTGATGGTGATGAGGGGGTCTTAATAATCTGTTTATCTTAAAGGCCGCCCTAGGATCCGCTACCAACAACGTGTGTGTCCAATGTAGAGTTTAATGTGTTTTCCCAGAGGAGTCTCTTGCTTTCTCTCTCTCTCTCTCTCTCTCTCTCTCTCCTTTTATAGTCATATTATAGGCGGAGCTGCTGTTGTGGTTTAGGCGTGGGGAACGAGATCTTGTCCTTTGTTATATTTTCCCTTTCTCGCACACACACATACACACACACCCTCACAGAAGAGTCATATTTCATGCTCAAATCTGCTCAAACATCAGAGCTAAAAATCTATCTCAATACTTTGATCTCTCTATGATGAAGTACATGTTCAAGCTGAAATGCAAAGTAATTGAAAACTAATGCTTTAGTCATTAACATACTGGGGACATAAGAGGTTTCAATGACTATAAATGACAATACTTAAATAAAAACAATACTAATGGAGGACTGCTGGTGGGAAAAATAGAGGAAGCATTATGACGTTATCGTTATCTATACAGTGAAAATGAAAGTTATCAAGCATAAATCACCAAAAATATATAATAAAAGTAGTCCATACAACTTGTGATATATAATAGCCCTTCAAAATATCTTTTGAATATAAAGTTTCAGAAGCTGTATGTATTTATTGATGGGTGGCTGGATAGATTGAGTTTAATGCATTTGACTGATTTATTTTTATATTTAGTTGACATCATCATCATTTATGCTAATCTCTCTCTCTCGCCCACAGCGGTCTTTGTGACAGCATTATTCAGGATATCATATACAGTTACCTTGTGCTGCCAAACAAAATCACTATTCCACTTGTAAATGACACGCAGATTTCCAAACTCCGCTTCCCTATGCCGAAGGTGACACACGCACACATATGCATGCTTCACATACACATGATTACATGTATACATACCCATAATATTTCTATCATATAATGCGTGTGTGTGTGTTTGGTGTAGGGCGTTCTGCGAATTCACTTTCTGGAGGCACAGGACCTGGTAGGGAAGGACACGTTTCTGGGTGGTATGATAAAAGGAAAGTCGGACCCGTATGGCGTCATTCAGCTCGGTAATCAGCTCTTCAGATCCAAAGTCATCAAAGAGTCGTTAAACCCTAAATGGAATGAAGTATATGAGGTAAGGGGCTGATTTGTGAACAAGCGTGACTCTCACTGACATGTTTTTATTTGCTAACTGAGGTGCTTATGTGTGTGTTTTAGGCATTTGTGTACGATCAACCAGGACAGAATGTGGAGATAGAGCTGTATGATGAGGACACCGATAAGGATGATTTTCTGGGAAGGTAATGACTGTGACTGATCTAATCAATCATCAAATAATCACAAGACATCATACTTCAAAACCCCACCTTAAGGATTTTCAGGGTCTGTGTGTCTGTGGTTCAACTATTCACTATGTTTTGTCTTCACAAGGATAGAAATCGTTGACCTTGTGGGGACATTTTGGTCCTCCTGACGAAAACTGCTTATAAATCACACAAAATTATGTTATTTTGAAAATGTAAAAATGCAGGAAGTTTTCTGTGATGGGTAGGTTTAGGGGTAGGGTTATGGTTAGAGGATTGAATATACAGTTTGTGCAGTATAAAAAAATCATGTCTATAGAAAGTCCCCATAAAACATAGAAACCCATTGTGTGTGTGTGTGTGTGTTAATCATCTGTTTCTCCTCCTGTATTCTTTAGTCTTACTATCAACGTAGATGAACTACAGAAGGAACAGAAAGTAGATGAGGTACAAAAAAGCTTTTTTTTTTTTTTCTGGTCTTATTTTGGTCTTACATCTGTTCAGCTTGGTATTTTAAATATCTGAGCTAAAAGTTTGTAAAGGAAAAAAATGCTTAAATGAATAGTTCACTCAAAAATGTAACTTAGCATCATGTACTCAGCTAAATGTTCCAAACCCATATGACTTTCTTCTGTGAAGCACAAATAGTAGATTTTTGAAGAATGTCCTGTCCACTCTTTTCCATATAATGAAAATGAAAGGGAACTGACAAGATGACAAAATACCATAAAAGTATCATAAATGTTGTTCAGAGGATGAGTAAATGACAGCAGAATATTCATTTTTGAGTGAACTATCCCTTTAATAAATGATTATTATAAATTAAAGCCATACCCATGCATTGAACATTGGGGTGGGGGGTGTTATTGCTCTTTTTATTTAAAGGAATTGAATTATTAAAGAATTAAAAGAGCCTTAAGGAAATAAATAAAAAGAAATAAGAATAATAAAAGAAAAAAATAATAAACTATTTGCAAATATTTTTGCACACATTCACCCTTAGCCGTATGTCTAATATGTAAAGAATGCAAAACCTTCTTGTCTCGTCACATTCGGTTATGAATTACATCAATCATGTACATACTAGCATATTTTCAATTCAAAATGATTATTTAAAAAAAAATGTTGAGTAGTTTGCACTACTACATATTACTGTCGGTCGCTGATCATTTCTATATAAAACACTTTTCTGTAAAACGGTTGTCAAATATTAAATGTTTTGCTACTTACGTCTTACCGCTCACTCTTTCACTGAATCTAAAGCATAATGTTGGAATTCACACTCATCTTCTGTGAACAGTAAGCCCCGCCTTCTTTGATTTGATTGGCCATCTCATTCATTCTGACAGTGACGAGCACTGTTAGACCACTGAGGCAGACCAGTCTAAAAAAATGTAACATTTAAAACTTTTTGTTATTCTAACGACAAACAGAGTGGTGCATAATGGAGTGCAGCAGAAAAGCATCAATATTATCAGATATATAGGGCATTTCTATTTGGCCATTTCTAACAATTTGGGGGGACTAGTCACCCTCAATGTCTATGGTGGTTATGGCCCTGTTATAAAGTATAAAGTTTTAAACTTATGTAATAAATGTATTAAAAAATTATTTATATAATAAATCCCCTCACGTGTGTGTGTGTGCTCGTAGTGGTTTGTACTTGATGATACTGCTAAAGGGAAGCTTCACCTGAAGATTGAATGGCTTTCTCTTCTCCCTACACCTGAAAAACTCGATGAGGTAACATAACACTCTCCTTACACACATCATAGTATTATGATATGTTTTTGAAAGAAGCCTTTCAGAAATACAGTAAAAATAAAGTAACAACTGTAATATTTTAAGTGTAATGTAAGTTTTCAATTTTAATATATTTTTAAATGTAATTTATTCCTGTGATGGCAAGCTGAGTTTTGAGCATCATTACTCCAGGCGTCCGTGTCACATGATCCTTCAGAAATCATTCTAATATGATGATTTGGTGTTTAAACATTTTTTATTATTATCAATGTTGAAAACATTGCTTAATATTTTTGTGAAAACCATGATGCATTGTTTTCTATTCTTTAATGAATAGAACATTAAAAAGAACAGTGTTTATTTGAAATAGAATTTTTTGTTACATTATAAATGTATTTACTCTCGCTAATGATCAATTTAATGCATCCTCAAGATCTCAAACTTTTGAACAGTAGTGTATGTACAGAAGATATAGAAAAAATATAATGGATTCAACAAAAGTACAATATGTTTGTTGTTAGAATTTTGTCATAAAATAAAATTTTAAAGTTGAGACTTTGCTTCATATAAGTAACAAAGGACAATGTTTTTTTGCGATTATTGGATGGAGAAGCTCTAATTAAACAGGTTTCAGTCACTGATTTTGGCCTTTCAAAAGCATTTGTAGCTGATATTTTGGTGCATCCCTAGTAACTATATTTAATAAGTTTTGTCTTTTTTTAGAGGAAGATCTCCACAATGTTGATCATATATGCACTGATGAAAGTTTCATGTGATGCTTTTCAGGTTTTAAGCAGCATTAAAGCAACTAAAGGGCAGGCCAATGATGGACTGTCATCTGCATTACTACTGGTGCTACTGGACTCTGCCAAAAATCTGCCAGTGAGTATTAACACACAAACACACACACACACACTATCTTTCTTTCTTGCTTCCTTATTTCTCAATGCTCCACCTTCCCTATTTCATCTGATATCACTTCTACTACACTTTGCCTTTTGTTCTTTCATCCTCTATTTCTTTCTGTTGTCCCGCTCTGATCTGATTTCCTGTCGTTCGGGGTGAAGAGTGTTTTTGAGGGGCACGTGGGCAGTGGGTGTCTGAGAGAGCGCCGCTCTGCCGGGCTGGTGTTCTGTGAGAACACTTCTGCCCTCTACAGGACAATGTTTGTGAGTCACTCTGCTGGCATTTCCATTAGATTGTTCTGCTTGCATTTGACCTGCATTTGGTGCATTAACATCTGGTTGCTTCATTTACAAATGTTTCATAGTTACATCTCAACTTCCCTTTTGCATGTAAAATCTTCCTGTAATGGTGTTCGAACTCTGAGGACTGTTTTGTTTGCATTTGTTTATGCTGTGGTTCATCCTGCAGTATGCTAGTGTTTACCTAGGCCCTGCCTGCATTTTGCATAGATATAAATAGTCTCTGTATTAGAGGTGTTAATGCAGCCAGTTTTGTGTTTGCAGTTGTTTTTCACTTCAAAGGTGAACTTTTTCCTTTAAAGAGGGCATTTGAATATAGAGTGTCAGAGGCAGTTCAGGGAAATATTTTTGACTATGTTCACACAGCAACAGAATGTGGTTTTCACCCCTGTTTAGTGCTAAATGTGGTTATGATGTGGTTATGGGTATATTGCTGATAAAGTTTTCATTGGCCAACGATGATACTGATATCTAGAAATCAGGTTGACAGCTCTCCATTGTACTATTTATGAAAAATTATTAAATAAAAATGCCAAAAAAAGGCACACACATCACAATACCATATGATAACAAAGGAGTCATGCACAAAATTGCTGAAAATAAAATCGTTTACTAAATACATTTCATCAGAATTCACTTTCAAATTATTTGAAATCAGAAAAAGTTTGTTGATGAGGCCACATTTGACAGGTGGAAGTAGTTATTCATCAATACTGATAATCTCAAAATGGACAAAATTAAATGACATGTCCAAACAGTCATTATTCGATCCACTCCTGTCTGCTGTTGTATTTACAGGGCAATTTGAGACTCGCACCTGTTAGTAAATGTGCTTGTGAATCCTGAACATTCACTGTGTGAACGTAGCCTTGGTGATTACATCATGATCGTGTTTGTAACCATAATAAACAGGTGTACAGTTGGGATTGTGTTACTCCAGTAATAATACGTGTGAGGGCAGGGCTGCAAGACAGCTTTTGCATTGAGATACACTACAGTTCAAAAGTATGGGGACTGTATTATTACATATATAAAATATATATATATATTTTATCTTATATTCTATCTTTTTTTTTTTTAGTAGAGTGTCAAATTTGGGAGCATGTTGAATGAAACGGGAGTTACACTTTATTTTAAGGTGTCCTTGTTACAGTGTAATTAATTATACAATTAAGTACTGAGTAATATTAATTAATAACACGTAGTAACTTTAGGGTTAGGAGTATGGTTTGGTTTCAGGTTAGTTGCTTGTTACTGTGCATAATTTACTGTTACTACTGTAGTTAGTACATGTAACAAAGACACTAAAATGAAGTGTTACTGAAACTGGTCTTACTCTGCACTTCACTGTTTGAAATACATAAAAATTAAGTAATGTCACATAAGCAAGAGTGATAACGAGAGTGATATTCTTTTAGACAACAGTTGTATAAGAAATTTAATATTGAATCTATATTGACATAATATTTACAAGTTTGTCTTTGCACAAATTAGTTCAATATTTTCAAACAAAAACAGAATCAACTGTTGCGTTTCGGTGAGCAGCAAGCAAGCCCCAGTGCTATTTTATACACAGATCAGGCATAACATTATGACCACCTTCCTAATATTGTGTTGGTCCCCCTTTTGCTGCCAAAACAGCCCTGACCCGTCGAGGCATGGACTCCACTAGACTCCTGAAGGTGTGCTGTGGTATCCGGCACCAAGATGTTAGCAGCAGATCCTTTAAGTCCTGTAAGTTGTGAGGTGGGGCCTCCATGGATTGGACTTGTTTGTTCAGCACATCCCACAGATGCTCGATTGAATTGAGATCTGGGGAATTTGGAGGCCAAGTCAACACCTCAAACTCCTGAATAAATGGTCTGCAACAACGCTTAGGTAGTTGGTATGTGTCAAAGTAACATGTGTCAGGATCCAAGGTTTCCCAGTAGAACATTGCCCAAAGCATCACACTGCCTCCACTGGCTTGCCTTTTTCCCATAGTGCATCCTGGTGCCATGTGTTCCCCAGGTGAACAACGCACCCGGCATCCACGTGACGCAAAAGAAAACATGATTCATCAGACCAGGCCACCTTCTTCCACTGCTCCGTGGTCCAGTTCTGAAGCTAACGTGCCCACTGGTGGTGCTTTTGGCGGTGGACAGGGGTCAGCATGGGCACCCTGACTGGTCTGCGGCTTTGCAGCCCCATACGCAAAACTGTGTATTCTGACACCTTTCTTTCAGAACCAGCATTAACTTCTTGAGCAATTTAAGCTACAGTATCTGGTCTGTTAGATCGGACCACAAGGGCCAGCTTTCGCTCCACATGTGCATCAATGAGCCTTTGCTGCCAATGAGCCTGTCGCCGGTTCATCACTGTTCCTTCCTTGAACCACTTGATAAATACTGACCACTACAGACCAGGAACACCCCACAAGAGCTGCAGTTTTGGAGATGCTCTGACCCAGTCGTCTAGCCATCACAATTTGGCCCTTTGCTCAAATCCTTACACTTGCTCATTTTTCCTGCTTCTAACACATCAACTTTGAGCACAAAATGTTCACTTGCTGCCTAATATATCGCACCCACTAACAGGTGCTGTGATGAAGAGATAATCAGTGTTATTCACTTCACCTGTCAGTGGTCATAATGTTATGCCTGATCGATCGGTGTATGACATCAGCACGCTTAGCCAATCAAGTTCAATAAATAACTGTTGTATAATCGTAGCTGTGTCGGCTCATGCCTCATTTTATCATCTTCATCTGTGACTGAGAGTGTTCAAGTAAATTAAGGCATCCTGTATGTGGTATTACGTTTCTGCAATCAGATTTGTTGCGGGTTGATTTTCAGTGAAGTGTGGTTTGGACTGTTTCTCTTTGGATTGCCTTATCTATATTTCTCTTTCATTCTTCCTTCATCACTGTCTTTGACATCTGAACTGTGTCCTCTCTTGTACCCACTCTCCAGACATCACTAGTCAGATAAATGAATAAACCCTGTCCGTGCTGCTGTGTTTTGCTAGGACTGTTTCAACATTTGAACAATCTTACAGATAAAAGACAAAGAGGCCTCTTCTTTTCTCATTGTCATCAAGTTAACCATGCATTAATACTGTAACCATCATTCATTTTGTTGTGTTTGAATGTGTGTCTTGTGTGTTTTGTGCAATTATGAATTTAACTCTGCATGCCATCCTCCTAATAATCCTGCCTGTATTTGTATTTGTTTGTGTGTGCGCGTGTGTCATGTCCTTTTCTGCTTGGGGAAATAAGCGCAATCCTTTAGAATTCAACAATGCAGGTCTGAAGAAGGGTACGGTCAATAAAGCGATAAAGGTAACACAACCAGTTTTCTCACAATTTACACACACATACACAAAGAAAGTTGTAGAAAGACCTCACAAGGTGACTGTGTAAGATGATCTGTCTGCAGCAGGTACCGTGTGTGCTGTCTGTGCGCTTCGATTAACCGCATGCAGACCTGCGTGTGCGTCTGACAGTCTGAAACTCACTGAATTCAGACAGTAACAGGCTCTCTGTATGCCACAGACGCTTTTTCACTTGTGTAAATCTCAGCCAGCTTTCCAATCTCATTTTCCCAGTTCTGAATTGACTGCATTTGATTCAAGCAATTTATGAATCAAACGTATACACACATGATCTTACATAAATGCAACATATAAGACCATGCTTTAATCCAAGTCCTGATATTTATATAGAAAATGCCATTCATAAGGGAAAATTGCTTATTTTTTTTTATTTTAATTTAAGATAATATTGGAATGTTTTCATATTTAATGAAATATTTCAAATTCAGTGTCCACCACATCTGTGGCATGCTGTTGATTATCGCGGTCAATAATTTTGATTCATCTTGCAGTTTGTAAAATCAAAAAGGAAACATGAAAAAGCAAAAAAAAGCACAAAAAAAAAAAGAAACGTTTTGTATTTTTCTTAACTAAAGCAATCAGTAAAAAAATACTTGTTGCTTGATTTTAAAGGTGCCCTAGAACTTTTTTAAAAAGATGTAATGTAAGTCTAAGGTGTCCCCTGAATGTGTCTGTGAAGTTTCAGCTCAAAATACCCCATAGATTTTTTTTAATTAATTTTTTTAACTGCTTATTTTGGGGCATCATTATAAATGAGCCGATTCAGGGCTGCGGCCCCTTTAAATCTCGTTCTCCACGCCCACGGAGCTCGCGCTTGCCTTGAACAGTGCATAAACAAAGTTTACACAGCTAACATAACCCTCAAATTGATCTTTACAAAGTGTTCGTCATGCATGCGTCGGATTATGTGAGTATTGTATACTGTTATATTGTTTACATTTGATTCTGAATGAGTTTGAGGCGGTGCTCCGTGGCTAACGGCTAATGCTACACTGTTGGAGAGATTTATAAAGAATGAAGTTGTGTTTATGCATTATACAGACTGCAAGTGTTTAATAATGAAAATAGCGACGGCTCTCTTGTCTCCGTGAATACAGTAAGAAACGATGGTAACTTTAACCACATTTAACAGTACATTAGCAACATGGTAACGAAACATTTAGAAAGACAATTTACAAATATCACTAAAAATATCATGTTATCATGGATCATGTCAGTTATTATTGCTCCATCTGCCATTTTTCGCTATTGTTCTTGCTTGCTTACCTAGTCTGATGATTCAGCTGTGCACATCCAGATGATACTGCCCTTGTCTAATGCCTTTCATAATGTTGGGAACATGGGCTGGCATATGCAAATATTGGGGGCGTATATATTAATGATCCCGACTGTTACGTAACAGTCTGTGTTATGTTGAGATTCGCCTGTTCTTCGGAGGTCTTTTAAACAAATGAGATTTATATAAGAAAGAGGAAACAATGGAGTTTGAGACTCACTGTATTTCATTTCCATCTACAGAACTCTTGATATTTGACTATTCCAAGATAAATTCAATTTTTCATTCGAGGGCACCTTTAAATTGTCCCCTTTTTTAAGAACTAGAATGTGCAAGTACATTAGCTTGAACAGACGAAAAAAATGTTTTCTTTCTTTTTTTTTTCAAATCATGGGTTGAGCTAAATTTTCAAAATTGTTGTCAGATTTTAGTGTTGATACGAAAAACGCTATTCAAATGTAATTTGACAATAAGTCTCATGCTAACACGTAATGTTTAAATGTTATTGTTATACTTCCAGAATGATGTAATAATCACATATATTAAACATTTATTCATGACTTAAATGTCTATATGAATTAAAATGTCTTAAAAGTAAACTTAAATGTCGATTGACAGCAAGCCACAGGTGTGGTTCATATAAACTCCCTAGACAAGGGTAAATATGATATGTTTACTAAGCATAATTTCAAGTCATTATTGGGTAAATATGTATTCTGGATTGTTACATATTTGAGATGATACTTTGATTTAAATCATATTGTTCTTTGCTTTAGTAAGTGCAGTTGATATAAAGGTTGATATGGTATTGGTATGTGTTTAAATGTGGAAGGGTTGTTAATAAACATTTGTATATTCTCCAGTCCGGTAAAAAGGTCACCAGTGTGCCCAGTCCATTCGTCCAGTTTACTGTGGGACACAAATCCTTTGAGAGCAAGGTAAACACACAAGTGATTTCTCTTTATTTTGTTTAATTTTATTTTATTCGCTTTGCCTTTATTTTCTGAGGTGCATATTGTGTTGTTATTACATGTACAAATTTAAGCATGAAAAATAGTTTGAAGCTCATTGAAATGGATTTGCATAAAAAGAGATAGATAAAGGTTTCTTAAGTCAGACTTTACTGTGACTTTGTAAGATGGTAAAATAATTCCAGGATCAGAGCCTTTGTGTTTTCACTTTTGTTAAATATTTAATTGTTAAATGTTTTACATTCCATTCTCATTACAGACACGATTTAAAACGAACGAGCCAGTTTGGGAGGAGTCCTTCACATTCCTGATCCACAATCCAAAGTGTCAAGAACTTGAAGTCGAGGTAAAGCACAAACAGACACTCCTACACATGGGGTGTTGTGGCTTAGTGGTCACACATTTGGGCTGGTATATATAAATAAATTTTATATATTAGAGATCAACTAATTTCATTAACATTAAAAAGGAATTTTGCAACCAACTAGTCTAAACCTCCCCCTGCCCCCTGAGGACAGCCTGTATATGTGATCTATTTGAAATAGGCTACTTGATCTATGAACAGGCAATTCCCATACTGAATGCTGCTAAAAATAGGTCAGATACATGCAATGTGCTTGACTTGCATTATGATCATTTTATATTAAACTTCAGCATTCACTTAAGCAACATTAATCATTATAGACATATTTATTCAAATCAACTCAATCAATAGGCGGCGCAGGACCAATAAGTTCAAACCTAATAGCCTATTATAAACAAATATACTCAAGTTAGTCTACATAAGTCAGCACGATAAGGCATTGTTGTTCATTACCACGGTGTGTCCAGGTTTGAATGTGCTTCTCATGTATGAAAAGTATCTGTACACATGACGGGCGGCAAAATCACAAGAAAAACTTGACAACTATTCATTATTTAAGCATATAGTCTTCATAAGGATGTTGATATAGCAACTGTTCAAGCATCAAGTAAGTTTCATTCGTAATGTTTCTCCTTTAATCTGATATAAAATTTCATACCTCATTGTCCCTCACAGACATTGACATTATAACATGCCTATAAGCAAGCTTAATTGTTAAATGCTAGTTTGACATGAGTTTTGTGTAGGCTGTCAAAATACTCCCTCACCTTGCTCATCTTCTGAGTGGACATTTCTCTGAACATGCCGTGAGCGCCACAGAGAAAACTGGAAGTTGCAGTGCTTAACACACATTTCTCTCACATTCTGATGTTTTGTGTGTGTGCAGGTAAAGGATGACAAACACGAGTGTTCCCTAGGGACGGTTTCTCTTCCTCTGTCTAAGCTGCTGCAGGAGGATCAGATGACTATCAGTCAGCGATTTCCTCTCAAGAACTCAGGATCTGGTGCTACACTCAAGATGAAGATGGCACTTAGGGTAAAACGCACATCTCACACACACTAAAATAAAATAACTGAAAGGAAAACTTAGAGAAACAAAACTAAAAACAATAGTTGACGCACTAACTGAAATAAAAATAACAAAAATAAAGATTATATATATATATATATATATATTTTATATATATATATATATATATATATATATATATATATATATATATATATATATATATATATATATATATATATATATATATATTTTATATATATATATATATTTTATATATATATATATATAATATATATATATATATATATATATATATATATATATATATATATATATATATATATATATATAAATCCATATATATTTATCTATATAAATACATATATATATATATATATATATATATATATATTTTTATATATATCTATATATAAAAATGAAATAAAATGATTCATTATTAAAATACAAATCTTTTTACCTAAATGTCTAAATTACTCTTGGTATTGATGGTTTGAAGTAAATTGTACTAAAAATGTAAAACCTATCAGGTTTTGTAAATCTCAATTTTAAAGGTCTTACGTATTTTACATGTAAATAGCTCTAAAATGTTCTGTAGATTCAAATTGAAAAAACAAATTGAAACTAAAATGAATATAAAACAAAATAGGAATATGTCCTTTAAATACTATAAAAAACTAAACTGGAAGTTTTTAAACTGAAATTTTTACTTCATTTTTTTTAGCACTTTTTAACAATATATATTGTCTCAAAGCAGCTTCAACAAAAAATTGTGCCTTAAAGAGGACATATTATACTTATATATTTCTCCATATCAGTAAGCAGTGTTTCTGAACTCTCTGAAACACATCTATTGTAGTCTTCCCTTTTCTTCCCTTTTCTTACATGTCACAATATTCCTCATTTAAATAATTCCAGCCCAAGGCATACGTAAAAAAAGGGAGGATTTTAAAGCCCAACAATCAGAGCACATTGCACTTTTCGGAAGGAGGGGCTTCATAGAGACTGGAACTAAACAGAGCATTTCTGACAGACTGGGAAGATAGGTGCTGCAACAATGTAAAATATGTGAAACATAAGGGTTTTTTTTTTAACATTCAATCATGAAATCCTATTCTAGTAGACCCAAGACTTTGTAGAGCTAGTATTCTAGTAGATTTTGAAACACAAAGTCTTGATCAAGACCAAGGGAGCAAGCTAAACATGACTGTCAAAGAAATAAACAAATGAACCTTGGCCTGTACTGTGTGTCCATGTAAACTGGATGTGCTGAAAACACCGTAAAAGAAAAACGGCATGAACCAAGGCATATCCGTATGTTTTAATTTCAGATTCTCTCTGTGGAAAAGTTGGCTGTGTCGGATCAGCCGTCCTCAGTTCAGATCCGTCGCCCCAGCTCCAGCGTGACCCCCAGCCCCTCCCCTCAGCGGCCCAATGTTTCAGAGCCCACCCCGGCATCCAAAGCCCAGCAGCCCACCCCTACACCCAGGACCCAACCAACCCCAACACCCTCTCCACGAGTGGAACCCTTAATGGACAACAGGCCATCGGAGGACTCATCTAGCCGTCTGGCTAAATCAGGGCGGAGCACATCTAACCTAGCCATTTCTGGCTCTCTGCTAAACCTGAACAACAAAGAGCCGACACCCAGCATAGCATCTGACATCTCCAATCCCAGCACCGCCCAGGAGCTCCAGAGGACAATACAACAATTACAGAAGTATGTTTTAACATTTTTAACATATTTTGAGTAGGGATGCACAGATTTATCAGCCAATAATCAGTAACAAACAATAAAAGCAATTATTTTCACTATTGACCGATTATTTAAAAACAGCTGATGATCAGGGATGATTATATTCTGCCAATCAAAAGGGGGCGGAAAACATGTCAGACTGCCACTCGTGCTTTGTGTGGGGGGAAAAAAAATCTTGTGTTAAAGGTACAATTGTAAGAATTTTGCAGTAAAATATCCAAAAAACACTAGGCCAGTGTTATATATTTTGTGTCACTTAAGTACTTAAAATATCCCAAATGTTTCCAACTATTTGTAAATTTTGAGAAAATTGCAATTTTAACCAATTTTACCCTCATTTTCCGATTTTATTTTGTAGAAACCATGGAAACACCAAAGACCCTTTAATATATTACACATTTTAATAGACAACGGAACAACTGTTTTGATGTATATTTATAGACAGAAAACTAATTATTGTTATATAGCTCAACATGTTTAGTCTAAATCTAAGTTTTTTAATTTTTTTGCGAGTACCATGCTTTACCATGCCTCAGAGAAAAACACTATTTTGTCAAGTAGCTAACATAACATAATCCGATGCAGATTTATTTTTAGTAATAGTAACACAGAATTTACTCTATGATACAATATGTTTTAAAATGAATTGCTTGCCATTTATCAACACAAGCCATCCAATGTTTAATATGATATTCTAAAATCGATCTAGCTTACTACAGTGTGCAACAAGTGTCTCACAGCAGCCGCCGAGCGAACGCATAGAGTAACGTTAAAACATTTTCAACACACTCAAATGCATCTAATAAGACCACATTCTGCTCTCAAACTTGACGTCATCAAGCTACACCTGTTTTGAATAGGCCTCTAGCGACCTCTAGCGGACATAAAATATTACATATTACACCTTTAAATTTAACATGAAGATAATATATTATTAACATTGTAAAAAATTGTGACTTTAAAGCAGGCTCTATTTGATCCTATGAATCACCTGTAGTTTAAGGCAGGGTTGCCAGGTCCATTGTTTTTCACCTCCCATCCAATAATCACAAAGAGCTTTGTGCTTTGATATTTCTGATAAGAAAAAAGTCTCAGGTTTCAAAGTCACAAAACGCAAACAATAAATGGCATTTTGACACTATTAAATGTGTCATGACAGATTGCTGTAGTGAGTCTTTTGTTCGACATTAATACAAGTTCTATCATGAAAAAATGCCTTTTAAACACGTGCATTAACCTCAAAAGGTATGTTGAAAGATGCAGTACAATTTACTGAAATGAATCATGTCTCATGTAAATGCTCAATCAGTGCTTCAGCCATGGAAAGACATCAGTAAAACAGCTTGTGAACAATGTCACATAACGTTGCATTTACCTAAGTGAAGTTATCCAGTGTTCACAGTTATTTAGCAATAAAAAACTAGAAAGGAGCTGTTAATTATATATGTATGTTTGAATACATTTGTCATAAAGACAAGTGTTTATGTGCAACTGCGTTGTATACAAATATTAATTATTGTAATTATTATTATATCTGAAAATAAATAGCAGTTGAATATAATCATTTGGCTTTGTTAATTGTAACCACTAATATAACAATAATGCACCAAATGAGAGGGTTTCTTGTATAGTTTACAGCATTAGTTGAGAGAGATTTTTTTCTTTAAGAAAATCAAACTATTGTATCGGCAGATATCATTCTGAATAATTGGCATCAATTATTATCAGTATCGACTGAGAAATTTAGTATCGGTGCATCTCTAATTTTGACCTTTCTGTCTGGGTTCAGTGGAGGATATGCATTCATGTTTTCATGAGATGGCAACTCCACAACTACAGTTTAATCAGTCTGTGTGTTTACAGTGGCGCCTCACCTGGTTTCGCTCCATTGGGGGAAATTCAGTTAACCATCAGGCATAGTGCCCAAAGAAACAAACTAATTGTCGTGGTGCACAGCTGCAGGTAAGTTACATTTGACTTTTGATGCATCTGAATTGTCAGTGCTTCTGAAAGACATTTTTAATATGAAAGTATTCATATTTCTGTGTTTGTTTGTGTGTGTGTTTTGTAGAAATCTCATCTCTTCTACTGAAAGCGGTTCTGATCCATACGTCCGTTTGTATTTGCTGCCTGATAAACGCCGTTCTGGACGCAGAAAAACAAACACGATGAAGAAAACGGTGAACCCGATCTACGATCAAACGTCAGTTTCTTTCTCCCCCCAGATTTTTCCTCTTCCATTCTGCTCTCGCATTTCTATAAATCAATTCTAATTTTGTATCAAAACAGTTTGTGCTGTTTTTAAAGTGTCTGTTTGTGCGTGCACGTGTGTTTGTGTAGGTTTGAATTCAGCGTGTCACTTGTGGAGTTGCACAGAAGAACTCTAGATGTGGCCGTGAAGAATGGAGGAGGAATCCTGTCAAAACACAGAGGGCTGCTGGGAAAGGTGACATCAGTCCCATTAATAACATCAAAAATAACATCCCTCACACCATTTATGCTATAAATAGTAGGGGTGTGACGAGATTTCTCGTCGAGGTGAAAAGCTGTCTCGTGATATTGCCATGACGGAGCGTGAGGGTGAAATTAGCATAAAATATGCTAATTTACATTACATTATGGTGCCCACCGGGGTACCTCCACTGTCGTTTTGCTTTTTTTATAGAAATAAAAAACATTAAATTCAGTTGGATAATGGTCAAAAATACATCAAAATGAATTTTAAAATAAAATACCAAATACCTTAATTTTAAATGTATCAGAATGAACTACAAAATACAGCAGCCACACCATGTATCAAAATAAACTACTGTATTTTTGTATTTTAAAAATACTAAAAAATACTTTTTCAAGGGAGCATGAAATTTCTTCGCAAACCTTCCATCAACTGGCCTTTCAAGAGGGTTTGCACT
Organism: Chanodichthys erythropterus; assembly: GCF_024489055.1. Classification (NCBI taxonomy): domain Eukaryota; kingdom Metazoa; phylum Chordata; class Actinopteri; order Cypriniformes; family Xenocyprididae; genus Chanodichthys; species Chanodichthys erythropterus. The sequence continues at coordinate 3,343,710 of NC_090236.1, read as the reverse complement.
TGCAAATCTGTTAGTAAATCTGGTCCTAAGTCTTTTTGTTTGAACCTTGTCTTCTTGATTTTTTTGCGAGTACCATGTTTTACCATGACTAATATCGATCTAGCTTACTGCAGTGTGCAACAAGTGTTTCATAGCAGCCGCCGAGTGAACGCACAGAGTAGCACTATACCAACTTTCAACACACAAATGTATCTAATATGATAAACAGCACTGCTTTACCATATGTGCACATGACCGAAAGAAGCGGAAACAGCAACTGTGGCATAATAAAAGATCCGCTGCTGCTCGTCTCTCATTAGCAATCGCTCCAGCGGCCTCGTCACTGCTCTCACAGCACTCGGCCATGCTCTGCTTGCAGTAACTTTAATAATCTCATCCATGAACATGATTTCTGTGATCTGTCCCGATTCTTTTCCACCGGCTGTAGACGTGAAGACAACGCCTCCCATTAATTCCGTGAAATCAAGGTGTCAACTCCTTTGTTTTGAATGAGCAATCTCTAGCGGCGGAAATTTCGATAAAATATTTACATATCCCTGTGATCTCGCAGATGAAGGTTAGTTTTAAAGTAACCAACAGTTTAATGTTTGCGAATGACTCATAATTGTATCCTAATTTATTTACTTGGTGTTTGGTAAAGAAAGGCCTACTTTGCATCAACAACACTGACTCAAACAAGTCATTTATAAGAAGACAACTGATAGCACTTGCATTCATAGCAACTACTTTCTAACTAATTAATCATTTGATTGTTAATCATAATTAAAGGGGGAGGCTGCTGCTCGGTATAATAGTTTTCAAACTATTTAGCCTAGGCTACCAAAACAAACACCAAAGCTTAACATGAACTGTTAAAAATTATAGCAATTCATGCTAAAAATTGATGGAAAGCTGGCAGTCTACACGTTTCTTGACCATCTTCTTCCATATGGATCAATTTTCTGTTCTGATCTCAACAAGTCTCTGCAAACTATTGAGTAGGCACCAATCAGAGGCCACAATTATATGATGTCATCATGTAGACTTCTTACAAAGTATTTTACAGTATTTTAAAAATACAAAACACTAAAGTATTTTGATTCAAAATAAGAAGCCATTTTCATCAACCCTATCAAATACAAATTATTTGAAATACGTATTTGAAATACATGTATTATAAATACTGCCCATCCCTGATAACGGTCGTTTCAATTGTAAACTATTGTAAATGTCTGAGAGTAAGGTGAGATGATTGACAAGACCATGGCGGAGGATTCATTGCGCAACAGAGCCTAAGCTTCTGATGAATATCTTATCTTGTAGAATGCGCGCTCAGCACCTTCGCTCCCTATACACAAAGTATGTGTGATTGCGAATTTGAAAGCAAAAGTAAAACGCGAGCTCCCTGATGTGCGCAAATTAGGCTACATACAATAGCCTGTCTCCTAATATCAAACCTGTTTTAGGTTGGACTGTGTAGTTGTGACCACCTCTTAGTTCTGGTCTCTTTTGGTCTCTGTTTGCACTTTGAATATTGAGAGAGCACTTTTGATTATGGTTGCACTTATTGTTTGCACTGTTATTTATTTTTGTTATTTATACTGTTTATTTATTTATTTATTTATTTATTTATTTATTTATTTATTTATTTATTTATTTATTTTTTATTTTTTATTTCCTATTTCTAATTTGTGGAAAGGATATCACACACAGCCTCAATCAGAAGTTCTGGAAGTGTCTCGTCACACCCCTAATAAATAACCTCCCAAACAGTGTTCATAACATTCAGCTTGCATTCACAAAACACTTTATAATTTAAAACAATGTATATTATTGAATATTCTTTTCTAGTTTGTTGTTGCGCCTCAAGAACAAATTACTCTTGTATAACATTTGGATTGTGTGTGTTTCTCAGGTGTTAGTTGACTTGACTTCTGAGGATATATCAAAGAGCTCAACGCAATGGTAAAATGTTTTATATAATTTACAAAGATTACGCACTTAAGTCATATGAATATGATGATATTGGTTATTGTATTGAAGTAATATGAATATTGGATATTCACTACATATAACTGCACTTTACAAAAATTATTTACAATTTAACCCTCTGATGCACAGTGTGCCATATTTAAATATCTCTGAAAATGCATCATTTTATGGATAAAATTATGATTATTATAATAATGATAATACTGTTGTTTTAAAAGAAACATTAAAACAGAGTAGTATTTTTATTTACTTTTTGTTTTAATATTTCATGCTTCAAAAGGTCAAATACTACTATATTTGTTCACATTAAAACGAGAATGAGATGTAAAAATCTTCTAAATTTTGTATAAAAAGGCTACATTTTCTCTATGCAAAAGTGTGTATATATATTTTATTTATTATTATTATTTAGATTTTTTTTTTAAGTATGACCCATGCCATTTTTTGCAAAAATGCCACAGTAAAATAAATGGCATGAATATCATTAATATTTAGCAAAATCGCATAAACATGACGCCAGAAAATCTTATATGAATATGTGTGTGTTTGTCAGGTATGAGCTTTCAGTGGACGGACTGAAGCGATCATCCCCTTAATCAAGGGAACCAACCCCATACTGCCGACACACATTAAAAATACTACAAATCCCTACAAGACTCCAAACCTCAGCCATATTTAAGTCATCTGTTTAAGCCTTTGGGCAAAATTTGTACTTGTTGGTTCTTCAGTTTTAATCACTTTTAACAGATTGTAAAAGAAAAAACTCTATTGATGTCATGTGCACTGACTTAGCAAGAGTGAATGAGAGAGTGAAAGAGAATGAGAGTGTTTAGAGATTTTTAAAGGGATACGGTTCAGCAGCATCTGTTGGATTGGTTAGTTGTTTACGCATTAAGACTTTTAAACCAAGAGTGGCAAACTCTTGACAACACCCACCATTCACACATTAATGGTGGAGAGATTATATATGATCAGACTGTAAATAAATATACATGGAATATTAAAAAAGGAATTCTAGTATTTGGAAAAGTTTAATAAATATTAACCTAAGAGTTCTTGTTAAACAAGCACTGAACTCACGCTTGCTTTGAAAGTGTTATAATCTCTGTTAATGTCTACAGATGACAAACCTACCAAAGAAGTACTTTGCTCATTATAAAGTGTGTGAGTGTGTGGTTAAACCAAAAAAATGCACCTAAATGTTTTGCACACCCAAGTGTTCATATATGTATGTGTTTATATGTTCTCTGGTTCAGCGTTCACCATCACAGCACTAGCTGTCAGTGCTTAAACATGCATGGGCAGCTGGAGTGTCACGTGATCTTGCATATCTAACGCTGTCATATCTCTAAATCTTGTTTGGCTTTTCTATAGTTCTCAGTCACATGTTCACTCCTTTTCCAAAAACACTTGTTCACCTCTCACCCGCCTCATCCCAGCCGTGCTTCCTTCATCATCTGCATCTCAGAGTTATATAAAATGTCTGATCTTAAGTGAAGGTTGTGGTTTCATCTACTGCAGTGTCACTGAGCTGAGCTTATGTTATGCAGATGGTCAAACCTCAAACTGTTTTGATTTTATTTCTGTCAGCAAGAATGTGTTTTTATTATATAAATTATTGTGTATATTATGGAAGATTTTATTATGCTTATTATTATGATTAATACTTATCACAAAAAGCAAACGTATGCAGTCAGAGCACTCTGTGCTGAGCTTGCCTTATTGATGTATATATATTTCCTGTGCCTTATGACCAACAATATACTTACCTTAGAGGATATTTGGCATCAGATCTAGGATTGCAAAGTCTCTGTATTTGATGATGTCCACCATTTTCTTTTAATAAACAATTTCTTCTGTACCGTTAAATGTCCTGTTGGGGGTGATGGTGGGGAGTATGTCATCTACAGTCTGTCACATTTTAAACACAAATGCAGTCAAGATGTCACCATGAACTTTTGGAAAATTATATTTTAAAGAGCTAATTTTATAAACATTTTAAAGGGTTAGTTCACCCAAAAATGAAAATAATGTCATTTATTACTCCCTCTCATATCGTACACCCGTAAACTTTGTTAATCTTCGGAACACAAATTAAGATATTTTTGTTGAAATCCGATGGCTCCGTGAGGCCTTCATAGGGAGCAATGACACTTCCTCTCTCAAGATTCATAAAGGTACTAAAAGCATATCTAAATCAGTTCATGTGAGTACAGTGGTTCAATATTAATATTATAAAGCCACAAGAATATTTTTGGTGCGCCAAAACAATATAGTTTATATAGTGATGGGCGATTTCAAAACACTGCTTCAGAAAGCATCGGAGCATAATGAATCAGTGTGACGAATCTGCTGTTCGGAGCACCAAAGTCACATGATTTCAGCAGCTTGGCGGGTTTGACCCCCGCGATCTGATTCATGATTCGATACACTGATTCATTTATGCTCCGATGCTTTCTGAAGCAGTGTTTTAAATCGGTCATCACTATATAAGTTGTTATTGTGATATACTTATATAGTTGCACCAAAAATAATCTCGTCGCTTTATAATATTAATATTGAACCACTGTATTCACATGAACTGATTTAAATATGTTTTTAGTACCTTTATGGATCTTGTCAGAGGAAGTGTCATTGCTCACTATGTAGGCCTCACGGAGCCATCGGATTTCAACTAAAATATCTTAATTTGTGTTTAAAAAATTAACAAAGGTCTTACGGGTCTGGAACGGCATGAGGGTGAGTAATAAATGACAGAATTTTAATTTGTGAAACAAACCCTTTAAATTTGCCATTTTCATTTTACTTCGTTTTAGTGATTTTGTTTTGTGTTTTTGTCATTTTTATTAGTTTTTTAGTTTTAGTATATTTTAAGAGGTTTTTATTATTTTTTTATTTCAGTTCTGGTTGTTTTAGTATGGAAACTATCTGCAATAATGCAGTGGTAAAATGTGTAATTTTATATTTTATTTCACATATGGTGTCAACTTTAGATAAAAATATGTAACCTTTGTGTGTATTTGTTTTCGTTTTCCTGGTAAGCCCTAAGTCATTACAACAAAGATAGTAATACCAGTCATTTTTTTGCTTCCCATGAGGAAAGGAGCTTATAAATCATAATAAGTTTTTTAAAAAATATACAAATGCAGAAAGTTTCGTGTGAGGGTTGAGTTTAGAGGTAGTGTTAGGTTTAGTGGATAAAATACACAGTTTGTACAGTATAAAAATCATGACTGTGAAAAATCTTCATAAAACATGGAAAACCAACGTGTGTTTGTGTGTGTGTACAAAATTATTCAAATATAATTATGCGAATTATACAACCATATATCAGTGAAAACACAAAATATATATTTAAAAAGCTGTTTTTACTTTAACATATATGTTACCGAAAACTCACCACTAGTGTGTTTGTGTCGTGCGCGTGTGTCCGTGACGTCAGTGGCGGGTCGCTGTTCAGTGCTGATTCTAGCGGCGCGCGGACTGCGGTGAGCACTGACAGCTTTTGCGTACGATTGACGTCTCTTCCTCTCTTTTTTCGCTCTCTCCCATTTCTCCCTCTATCTTCATACCGTCTCCATCCATTCCCCATCACACCAGACCTCGCGGAAACAAGGAAATACACTGCTGGAATGGATTAATAACACGCAGGTGACATGGACGCATGATCTGAAGAATGGAATCGTTTCACCTGTTTCTCGGCATCCTTGCGTTTCGGGCCAGTCTCGTCTCCGCGGCAGATCGAAAATTCGGTAAGTGTTTTATAGTGTGTGTGTGTGTGTGCGCGCGCGCGCGCTCGTGTTTCCGTAGGGAAAGGGCGAGATGAAGCGCGCGCCATGTAGATAATATATTCCTATATTAGCGCGCTGATAAGAGCTCATTGTCTGTCTTCCGAGTCGTTTTCGATGGTTACGGATGGCTATACGTTTTCTCTGTGCATTTTCTCAGCAGATTAAGAGTTTTATCTGGCGGGTGGATGCACGGATGCTTGGGATCTTCCAATACTGAGCCAATAAAGAAAGCGACGGGGAAGGGAATATCATAAATAAGCTTCATTACGCAAAAATACAAAACAGGTTGATCCAAAAAGTAGCTATAGCCTCTAAAATAGCTTAATTCTCCACATAAAATGATTTCAAGTGCCTTAATGTGAAGCTGTAGGACTTTCTACACTGGTCTTTCGCTCATTACATAACTGGGTCTGGAGCTGGAGAGACGATAATAGACACACGGCCTGTGTATTTCAGTTCTCTTGGCGAATGCATAGAATAATTTATATTATTTAATCGTCTGATTAGACTGAACATCAGATAATGGTTTGTGTGTTTAGTACTAGGGCCTCTGTCTGCAGTCAGTGCAGCAGCAGCAGCACAGGAAATGAAGCATCACAGATTACAGCTCGCCCCTGCTCACAGCATGAGCCACAATAATAGAGTTTATACGGGGTCTGTGTGTGATTCATAAACCTAGCCCAGAAAAAGGTCATCCTGTCAGTCATTAGCAACTGTAACCATGGCAACAGGTTTCAGGATGTTAATTTCATATTGACTTGATTGCTCTAGACCGCATGAATGGCTCATACACAAGCATACACATGTACACACTTCGCATTATAAACCGATATAACATATAGGCTATATATATATATATATATATATATATATATATATATATATATATATATAGTCAAAAGGTCAGGGCTCAAACAGGAAAACAGGAATTCAAATGAGTTCCTTTTCAAAAGTGAAGTATCCTACTTTGCAGAACTGTATGTTTATATGTCTGATATGAGATGACTACAAGTTACAGTTTAAAAAGAATGCAGTTTCAGTGTTAACAGATTTTATGGTCTGTCCATCCATTCATCTTTTTACAGTTAATTATGGAAACACTTCGGTCATAAAGCTAACTGGACATTGCATCTGCACTCAAATCTCAGACCTTGCCTCATGCAGAAGCTGACATCATGGTCACACAGAAATTTTGCCTCTGCGGCTCATAATTTGAGTAGATAAGGGTCTTTGGGTTCATTTGAGAGGATGTCAGTGAGGAGACAGTCTGTCCACCATCATTCTGGTGATCTGTGACTGCAGAGTCACACCGCCTCCCCCAAAACTGAGCATGCAAACTGCTCTCCATAGTAACAGAGAGGTTTTAATAGAAATATAACAAGGCAAGCATGCATTATATATTAAATATTATATATTATTATAGTCAAGTAAATATCAAGTAAACAGTATGTTTAATTCTAAATGATTATGATTATGACCTACAAAGGGTGATTGTTGTTACTCTTTGAAACGTGATCCAATCATTATTTAACTCTATATTTAATTCAGAAGGTCCTATCATGCTATATCTGACCACTACTTTACGAACAAAATTCTAAAGTGACTGTAATTTCTTGAACACAAAACATATGAACGTCTAAACAGCAAAAGCAGGACTTTTATTTTGAAATAGCGAATCACGAACAGAAATGTGCACGTTTGAACCCCTGATGTATTCGCATTTACAGCGAGAATTTTGATGTCTACTAATGTCTACTCTCAAAGTATGTCATTCTTAGGCTTAATTGTGTTTGTAAAGGGGTAATATTAAATGAACTAGAAAGATAACATTATACACTCTGTATTTCGCAGATTATTTGAAAAGGGTCCATTGTAATCAATTAGTTTTTAAGGAGTACTCGAATTTTATTGTATAATCTGGACAATCTTTTAGCTGAAATAGTGATAGATGACGTGAAGAAGAATTAGATAAGACAAGATGAAGCAATTCACAGCTTGTTAATCAGACATGAGTAAATGAGGACAGATTCTGTTAAACCCCACACACAGATTTTCTGAGGCTGAGAATTTGCTATTTTCTGCTGAGACACTTGGTGTGTGGGGGTTTGTGTGAGCAGAATTTACTATGAATGATGTGTGTGAATGTCAAACACATTGCAGTGAGTCCCATAATACCTCATAACAGCTACACACTTTTGTGATGTTTTTGGTTGTTGTTAGTCAGTTTTTGGTACTTACACAGGTGAGATGAGACTGAGCGGAGATGCCACCTGTCCCAGCAGGTTTGATTAAGAAAATAGTGACAACAATTCCCAGCTGTTATGATGAGGATATCAAGCACTGGAGCAATTAAAAACTGCTGTAAAAAGGATGTTAGCCATTCTTTTGCCAGATTTACCCACAAATTAGCCACACCCCTATTCTAAAACCTGAATTAGACCATTATTCTTATACCATACAAAGATACCATTGTATTGCTGAGACCGAGCAACTTAGAGGAAAGTTTTATCGAGTTTTATGTGCTCTTTTATAGCTCAGGAGGGTTAGTGTAGTTCTTCACAGATTAAACTTTGTCTCGAATGTTTCTGCTAAAATTTTTGAAATAAAGTAAAAGGAGAAATCTATGTTATTAATGTGGGCAGCATAGTTCAGATAGAATTTGATGAAATATGTTTGAGTTCTCCTTCTTTTCAGTTCAGATTTTGGTATCTGGGCCAAATTGGAGCAGTTTGAGACATGGTTGATATCTCTAAAAAAATGTGGAGGGGTGATATTTCAGGACACCTATTTTAGTGATATCCGTCAGATATTTTCTGAGTGTCATTCCCTGTGGCAAGCAGGGTGTGTGTTAATGAACGTCACCTGCATGGCACAACTGATGTGAGTCCCACGGAGGTGCTCTGGAATTATAAAAGGAGGAGTAACGACAGTGAAGGACAAGAGAGGACCAGGCCTGGGACATTTATTGAGGGACTATATATACTTTATATGAGGGACTGCCACTTTACTTTCGTTTTGTAGTGTTTATTTCGACATTAAAGCATATTTTGAATGTTTGCTGGTTCCCAACTCCTTCTTTTATCCTTCCGGAGCTCCTCCGTGGAACTCGAGACCGGAGTGGCACGCAGGTGATGCTCATTATCACTCGCGCCACCAGCCTCGCTCTGTTCCCACGGCTCTTGGCCTCGCCCTGCTTGCCACAGGGAATGACACAGAAAATTTTAAGGCCCATTCACATCTATAAAGATAACTAAGCATATCTATATTATCGTCCAAACCTATACTAGGTTTAAATGCTCAATTTCTTTAAAATCAGGCAGATTCTGATTGGCTGTCAGTGTTTTGTTTTTTGTTTTTTTTTCAATGTTATTCCAACAATATTGTAATTATCATTCTAGGTGTGAACTGGCCTTTATTTCTAATTCTTAAATTTCTCTCTCTCTCTGTCAGGCTGCTTGTTTGAGGATGGTCTCTGTCTGAACTATGAAGTCTGTCTTAACGGTGAGTCAGTCACACACACGGGACATGTAGTCTCTGTAGAGCTCATGCCGTTTGATCAAGCACTCACTTTTTTCATCTGAATTCGGCAGCTGTGTGATTGTGTGTCTATCATTATCATGAATACAATGCCTTTTAACTCTTTGGGTATGTCACAACAAATACAGACTCTCACCCTAACAAACACACATGCTGTTTTTAATATACTTTTGGTGTTGCTTAGCAACCATTCCGAATTGTCCTTTCCGAAAAGTTAATAGTTTATTTTTGGCAGGATATATTCCCACACTACATTGCCGTCAATGAGAGAGTAATATGAATTAAAATTATACACATTCACATGTTGAGGCAGTATCAGCCAATCAGACTTAACCTACTTTCTTACTCGTGTAGGGTGTGAGTAATAATATAATGGTATTTAATTATTTGTCTTGAAATCCAATGAAAACTTACATTATCATAAACATATATAAATAAACTAAATAAATATGTATTAAATAAATATGTAGTAATTCCTATTCCTTATCTTATTTGATTACTTCCTCCTTTTATATGGAACTTGATGAACACAAAACAAAAAATAAGATTATGCATAACAAATTATTTAGTCTGGCATCATTGCAAAAAAATTGTCACATTATGTAATCCTTGAGTTAAAACAAAGGACTATAATCTAATATTTTAAAATGGATAGTTTAGACAAAAATCTTTAAATAAATATTATGGTTAATTATTTAGGTAACACTTTAGTTTAAGGTCCAATTCTCACTATTAACCAGGATATTGGCTGTTTATTAGTACTTATAAAGCACATATTAATGCCGTATTCTGCATGAACATATTGTACATCCCTTAATCCTACCCAATACATCAATTTTACAACTACCTTACTAACTATTAATAAGCAGTAATTAGGAGTTTACTGAGGCAAAAGTCATAGTTAAAAGTTAGTTAATAGTGAGAATTGGAACCAAAACTAAAGAGTGACCATTATTGAATTGATATTTTACTTGAAGCCCACTTTTTAATAAAAAATGATTGCACCAAAAGTAGTAAGTAGTAGTAAATAATATATTTTTACCTCTACTCTCTTCCCTCTTTCTCACCCTAAGAATTAAACAGACTTTTTTTGCTACTGTATTAATACAGACACTCATTACATATGCACAGAGGTTAGCCAATCATCATAACAGAGGTCATTTACATACCGAAATGACCTCTTTTCTGTGCATGTGTAATGAGTGACAAATTGACTGCATAGAGAGATGCTTTTTTTCCTCCCTTGCGGGTTTAAAATAGAGATGTGAACATAATTTGCTGTGCGTACACACACATGGTGTGACCTTACTATCAGGCAGGTGTCGAGGACTCCAGCTGGTTCTGTCTCAGTTGCCCCTGGCTACTGTCTCTAATAAGCTGAGACTCTTAATGGATCCAAAAATACACACATACCATGAAGTGTGCACATAATTGTCAGTCTGAAGAGGCTGTTGATTTGATTTTCTCTGTAGATGGCATGCTCGGCCGCTGCGAGGCTGCTCCATTAACAGAAGTCTACACATACGACGTCACGCCAGCAACGGTACAGAGATTCCGCATGCTGCTTCAGAGACTGGCTCACAGAGGTAGGTGCAATAATGTCACCATAGCAACTGCATACATCACTGTCGCCATGGTTATACGGCTGCTCCTAGAGCTCCTCAGTATTCGAGGATCAAATCAGAGAATCTGTGTGTGTGACAGTTAATGTAAGATGAGTGTGTGGTGTTTTACCCAGAGCTAATTTCACATGTCAGTATATTCTGCTTTGATTCTGTTCTGCAGGGCTGTCTTGGGAAGATGACGTCACTCAACAGGTTTTAGCAAACGAGTTCTCCAAACTACGCAAAGTTTCCCTTCCATTACCAGAGCCCAGGTAAAAAACACTAATATTTGCCAGTAAGTTTGTTCACTTCTAGCCAAAGGAAAGAAAAATTACAAATAGGATATTTTATTAAAGTCGGGATTAAAGGATTAGTTCACTTTCATATTAAAATTTCCTGATAATTTACTCACCCCCATGTCATTCAAGATGTCCTTCTTTCTTCAGTCGAAAAGAAATTAAGGTTTTTGATGAAAACATTCTAGGATTTTTCCACTTCAGTGGACCCCAAATTACTGATGGTCATAATTACAGTTTCATTGCAGCTTCAAAGTGTTCTACACGATCCCAGACGAGGAAAAAGGGTCTTATCTATAGAAACCATCGCTAATTTTCTAAAAAAAAAATTTAAAAAATATATACGTTTTAACCATAAATGCTCATCTTGAACTAGCTCTCTTCTTCTTCTCTTTTTGAATTCCAGCAGTGTAGATGCTGCTAAGTGTATTACTGCCCTCCACAGGTTTGAAAGTTTGAACTAATTGTTATATACTTGCACTAGCACATTGTACATGACAGTTTAGTTCATACTTTGACCTGAGGATGGCAGTATTACACTTAGCAGCGTCTACACTGCTGGAATTCAAATAGAGAAGAAGAAGAGAGCTAGTTCAAGATGAGCATTTATGGTTAAAACGTATAAAATTTAAATTTTTTTAAGAAAATGAGCGATGGTTTCTCTAAGACCTTTATTCCACATCTGGTATCATTTAAAGCCCTTTGAAGCTGCACTGAAACTGTAATTTTGACCTTCAACCGTTTGGGCTCCACTGAAGTCCACTATGTGGAGTAAAATCCTGGAATGTTTTCATCAAAAACCTTCATTTCTTTACGACTGAAGAAAGAAAGACATGAACATCTTGGATGACATGGGGGTGAGTAAATTATCAGAAAATTTCTAATCCTTTAAATAGAAATTGCAAATGTGTTTTCATATTGCTATCTGAGTGAAACGGCTTCTCAAATGAGAAATAATGCAGGACAGGCCGCGGGACTTGATATAGTTCATTGGGAATTAATTGGATCGTTGTTGTTTGCTAATTGCTGTGATCTCATGTGAGTGACAGGCTGCTGGACGAGAGGGATTATTGTCCCGCCTTAGTACCGGTGGACACGTCATAAGAGAAGAGATGAGGGGAATGTTATTGTTTGTGATTAAAGATTACAAGAGCATATGGATTTAAATATATATATAATGATGAGCAATGGATAAGTCATTTATAATAAACTCTGCAATATTCCATAAAAAATAGAAATGGTCAATTTTGATTTTATGGTGACTTTAATATCTCAAAGTAAATCAAATGGAGACTTTTGCTTAAATCTCCTACTTTTTAGATTTTTCCCCTGCAAAAATAAATAAATAAATATCAATGTGTCTCCTATATAGTTGTAAAAGATCAATAATCTCACACACTGTGCTCAGATTTGCCATAATACCAGTCTGCAAATAAAAGTCAGAGATTATAATATGAACTCAAACATTTCTTATCAAAATCTTCCTAAACTAAATTATCTACTATACTCACCACTTTAATATTAGCGCTATATATCGATTTAATTTAAGGCATTTACATAACTGATATAAGGGCAACTTCTGGATAAAAACTTTCCTCTGGCTAGCAACAGTTTATTCAATTCAATTCACATTTAAAAAATGATTATGATTTTAATGGTAAAATACTGTAAAAATACTACGGTAAAAATGCGATAATTGGTTAACTGTAAGTTTTTTACTATATACAGTGAATAACTGTAATAGATCTAACCATTTAATGTAATTTTGCAGTAAAATACTGTTAAATTTACAGTTTTGGAAGTGAAAAAGAACAAATCATTGTATAATTTACAATTAAAAAACATGAATTGACTTTCCCAGAATTCCCTACGTGACACTTCACATTTGATGTGCTTTCGTTGTAATTTTTCTTATCAGTTATGTACATTAGGGTTTTATGTTACATCTAATGTTGTTAACTTAATATTTATTGCATACTTTAGTGTCATGTGTGTTATCATGATGGTGTTTTGTGTTTGTGTGAATGACACTGTGCATCTTTTATATATTAGTATTTACTTTCTCAGCTTGTGGAAAAGTTGCTTGAGATGAGTTTTGATTCATCATGTCATCAACAACTTTTTCACAACCACCAGTTTTTTTGATGGTTGTCAGTGTATTACAAAAGTACAAAATACATATTAGTAGTTCAATAGGTTGGCATATTAACATTATATCAGTTAATGAAATATGTTTTTTACTGTAAATTTAAGTTAAATCTGTAAAATATAAATCAGCTTTACAGAGGATGCAAAATGCAATTACCTTTGATAATTACTCATGATTCCCCTAGCGCCAAAGGATTTGTGCAGTCATGGCTTATATCTTGATATTCCGACAGGCCGCAGGGTTATGGAACTGCTGTTGGAGACAGGAGAATGAAATCATCTGAGGCTGGGGTTAGGAAGACTCTGAAATACCTGCAGCACCTGGGACTGCTACCAAAAACAGCACACAAGGTGAGCAAGGTGTGTGTGTGTCCGAGGGCCGTAGTTTTGCCTCAGGACTGATATTTACATTGGGCATCATGTGGTGACCCAACACAGAAACAAAAATGTTTATCATATAAAAGTAATCAAACATGAAATTAATATAAACTAGATAGGCCCAGTTATATATAAAATTATTAACATGGCAGGCTGAATAGGAAAATTGACAATTTGGTATATTCATCTTTTAGTTTTAATCTGTTTTAAATGTTCATCCTGTGTAGGGGGCGGAGCTTCAGTATTATCGCCCTGGAGAAGCACGCCCTGCGACTGACTCCTCCCCTCCTGAGTTCATTCCAGAGGTGCCCTATCAATCAAAGTCTTACCCCGACCTCAGCCGATACCAGAGCGATGCGGCACAAGCTCCCCAGCAGCAAGAGGGGTTAGACCTGCTCGTGGCCGCTCTTCAGAAGTATCTTTCCAAGAACAAACCACCTCAGCCTGATCTGGGAGGAAGATCCAGAGCGGATCGGCTCTTCTTAAAAGATGGATCAACAAAATCTTCTGCCAGTGACTCTCTTACGCCAGTGGATGGTATGATGTTATCTTCTCTTCCTTCTTGCACCTGTTCATCTTTTTTGTCATCATTTACTTGTGTCATCTAAAACCTGTATGGCTTTCTGTGAAATGCAAAATGAGGTGTTTAACAGAATTTCCATACAACAACAGTAGACAGTGACCCAAGTCTGTCAGTCTGTCCAGTATTACAAAATATATATATTTTTACCTATATTATTTTTTGCAGTTTCTTGATTTAAGTAATGAGGTCCATTTTATGCAAGAAAATTTATTAAAACATTTTTTAACAGTTCTCTAAAGCTGCAGTGCGTAACTTTTTTGGGTTAAAAATGGCCCAAAATCAATTTTAAAGCAAGGACATAATCATCTCTTTACCTTAGCCCGATTCACAACGGTAAGCTTGTGATAATGTTTCCTAATTCGGGTGGTACTGGTGGGTTTCCACAGGAAATTCGAGCATGTAGCATTCGTCTTTGCAATGCTGATGTTATTAACATTAAATATTTAAGAACAAAGTATGACAATAATAATAATTTGCATGGTTTGACATGATCCAAGCTAAGTGATTGTTAGATTTAATCATCATTGGCAGCGCGATTTATTTGAATGCTTTTTTCTCAATTATTCAGAACAAAAGTGGCAGACATGTTACTTACAGACATGTTGTTCAGATGACATTTTCCAGTGAAAATCTTATTTTGGTCATACTTCCAAGATGTACAATCTGTGATTCCGAAGTACAGTATCCACACCGATGTGGTGACTGACAGCAAACATTAGATTCATCCGCTCTGAGGAGGTAAACCCACGTAAAGATGATAATTCTGCAAATAACTGCAATTGGAGGTTTCAAACAGAGATGGTGACAAAGAGGCAAAACTTACGGACTGCGGCTTTAATATTTCCATGCAATAGAGAGTTAAGTCATTATTCATTTCAAATTTGCCATAAAAACTTTCTCACAGAATCCTTCATCTGGAAAGTTCTGCAGAACGTGGGAAGACACAGTGTGGATGTGAAGAGTCTAAAGGCAGCAGATCTGGATAAGCTTGCTGTTCTTATCGCAGATGCTCTGCAGGTGGTGGAACAGCAGGCAGGTCAGGGAGAGACGCCCAGAGACCTGGAGACACAGCAGCATCCCGAGTACGAGGCAGAAGTCATGCAATATGAGGACCAGCATCCTGAGAGTTATGCAATGGATCAGACCCCTGAAGACAGTGCTCAGAAACAGAGGGAGGCGGATGAGGAAAGTTCATCTGTCACTCAAAAGACAGACCAAACCATCCTGCCTGTGACAGGTAACATCATCTGAAGCAAATCCAAGTCTTCACTGATACAGACGAACATGTATAACTATCATGATGTTTCTCTTTCAGAGGGACAGACAGTAGAGGAGAAGAGAACCATGGACAACAAGGTAGTACTAGTGTTAGTAGGTCAGAAACATACTTTTTGCAAATACGCAAGACGTTTTCTGTCCAGTTTTCTTTAAATCTGCATAAAATGAATTCAGTTTTTTTTTAAATGTTGTTACACTTAAATATTATGCATAAAATGTTTACTAGCAGCTTTACAGAGAATATTGCCATCGGTGAGCAAGTAAAATTTACCTAGTGAAAAAAATTGAAATAACAATAAAATTGAAATAACAAAAAGATAATCAAATTCAAACCATTCATGATTTCAAAATTTCGGTCAATCTAGTTTAATATTCTAAAAACCAGCTTGACAGTGTGTATCAGATTTTCCTGCCGGGACTGACTGAATGTTGAATTATACTTCACTAAAATAAAAATTATTTAAATTTAAAACAAATATGCATCGCATTTTCTTTTATGTATGGATTTACATTCCTCTTGTTTATTTCCTGTTTTAGCAGGAAGTGGGCTTTTTAGGAAAGTTGCTGGAGTATCTGGATAAAACCTCCAGCCCAGAAGCAGAGCCTGTTGATAAGGGCCGGGGAGTGTCTGTAGAGACGGTTCGTAGCCGAACAACACACCGGGAGGTGGGGATGCAGAAAAAGGCCATAGAGAGAGTGGAGGAGGTAGAGGGCTGGGTGCAGGCAGCAGCTATAGCGCCCTCCTCTGGCCTGAAGGAAAACCCTGCACCACACCGCAAGAACATGAAAGTAGAGGATCTTCAGTTGGATGTTCAGAGCAACGCTAAAAATGACATCTACGGATACATTATTACTGACACAGAGTAAGACCCTCTCTCTCTCCCTCTCTTTATTTACTTCTCTTTCAATTAAATTCAGTGTATTTTAATGGTCTGGTCTGTTCTCCACACATTATTGACAAAGCATTCAATCAGTACAAGAGCAATACTGTTAAAATATCAAATATAGGCATTTATGAACATTGGGGAAAATTCACACAACAAGCCTGCATTTATGTGATCAATAATACAGGATGAAATGATATACTGTGAAATATTGTTACAGTTTAAAATAACTCTTTTCTGTTTAAAATGTAATAATTCCTGGACTAGCAAACCTGAATTTTCATTATATTCCAGTCGTCAGTGTCACATGATCCTTTGGAAATCATTCTAATATGTTTATTTGATGCTCAAGTAACATTATTATTATAATTAATAATTATTATAATTCTTAATTATTATAATTATTATAATTCTTTGACCAGAATCAAAAGCTTTCCAAGATCTCGTTTAAAGTTTCTCTTTCTCTCTGGTTCAGGAATCTTTCCACTGATAGGGGTTTGCGTCTGATGGAGTTGCTGGCTCGTAAAGCGAAGATTCAAATGACGGATTTCTCAGAGCTCTCGTGAGTCATGATTGTGCAGGTGTCTGTGTGTGCCTCCTTCGATTCATGTATGTTATTAATATTCCTTAAATCAGGATAACTTGCAAAAAAGAAAGCCACAGTGGGTTTAAAATATATTGTAAGCTCAGAAATTAAGTTGAGTAAAGTATATCTATTTTTATGTTTTTATCTTGCTCTTTTTGTGAACAATTCATGTTTAAAAAAAAAAAAAAAAAACACACACTAATTTTGACTGCATCATTTTTCATTAAAATACCATAACTTGATCTTCTGGTGAAACAACAGATGTCTTTTTGTTGGTGTATGCCGGACTTCTCAAATTATGCTGCATTCACGCACCCTCGTATTTACCGAAATCTTGAGATGACAACACGTGACGTTGTATTAGGAGCTGTTCATGTCCTTTGACTGGGAATTATGCGTTTTTATGGCACCACAACCACCGCCTAATGAATCTACAGCGGTTAGGTGGTATAGCAGCCACGTGGTACATCTGGGAGCTTTCAGAAAACTCTCACCGTACAAGCTGTAATTACGAGCTCTACGAGGACGTGAAAGCTTTTTACAAGCAGGAATCTCGTAACTACAGGAATTACGAGGACGCGTGAATGCACCTTTTTTTAGTCTGCTTAAACCCCACCCACCATCCAATCAATGACCAATGAATAGAATCAAGTCCCTGCACTACATTTTTGTCTTTTTTTCACTTGGATGCAGGGCCTAAAAGTTTTTGCCACACCTGCCAATGGCCAGTAAGTTAAGAAAATGTACCGGCCATAAATATTTTTTACTGGCCATGAAACTTTTTTTTTTTTTTTTGCAAAAACAGGCAGTAATGACACCAACATATTATAGATTCCAGTGAAAATTCTCAATTCTCTATTCCAGTTTTGATATCACAGCTAAAGCTACTAGCCTAACTTAAATGTAAAACATAATTAAATTCATATAAACAGTCAGTAATAAAATAAGAACAAATAGTCAAATTACAAGCAAAAGCAAAAAGTACAGAAATTTAAAGTAAGCAAATGTAAAATAACACTGCATATCTTCACTGTATAAATAAACATCCTTATTAATCAATCCTTATTAAAGTTACAAAAGTTATTCAGTCAAGAGCAGTGAGTGATTTTTTCTTTGTCCTTTGTTTGATTAACATTAAAAACAGACAGCAGAAGGAATATTAGGCTGCTGTCACATTAAGACTGAATGCACGGATCTAATGTACTGATACTGTACACATGAGTTTACTTTCTCAACTGTTTACGTTCACTTAAGACATAACCGAGTATGTTTGCTAGGAAACTCGCTATTTTACATAATTTTGTGTGAATTTGTCAACTGAAGTGTAAGAAGATGCGCACACATAACTTTCCACACAGTGCGCAAGTAACAAAACGATCTCTCTTTTGCATTTCTTGCTCTTGAATATTTAAATTTTCAAGGCTTAAACTTTTGTGATGATGAAGCACAGGCCTGTCAGCTGTCCCAAGCATTGTTCATGTTTGTTCACTTTCATGCATTGTTAAAATTAATAATAATGTTACCGGCCAACTTTCATATACTCACCAACATCAATTTTTACTTGTGTTTGGCACTTTGCAAGTGTCAATTTTAGGCCCTGTTTGGATGTATTTCACAATACAAAAGAAAAGGTCTGTTGCTACTCCTTTATATCATGACTTTAAAGGGATAGTTCACCCAAAAATGAAAATTTTATGTTTATCTGCTTACCCCCAGGGCATCCTAGATGTAGGTGACATTGTTTCTTCAGTAGAACACAAATGATGATTTTTAACTCCAACTAGTCGTATAATGCATGTCAGTGGGAACTTCTATGTGACGAGCAGGGCAGGCGAGAACCAGGCCTGGTCCTCTCTCGTCCTTCATTGTAGTCGCTCCTCCTTTTATGCCTCCGGAGCTCCTCCGTAAGAGACTCGAGGCCGGCACGCCTCGCAGGTGACGCTCATTATCACTCGCGTCACCGGCCTCGCGCCATTCCCTCACGGCTCTCGCCCGCCCTGCTCGTCACATTCATCTATAAGAGTAAAAAAACATGCACAGACAAATCCAAATTAAACCGTGTCTTAGGACATCAGTGTGTCATCACAAGCCGCAGGGTTTAATTTGGATTTGTCTGTGCATGTTTTTTTTGTCTCTTATATACGAAGTTCTCACTGACATGCATTATACGACTGACAGACGGCAACGGTTGGAGTTAAAAATCATCTTTTGTGTTCTACTGAAGAAACAAAGTCACCTACATCTTGGATGCCCTGGGGGTAAGCAGATAAACATCAAATTTTCATTTTTGGGTGAACTATCCCTTTAAGGTTCAGACAGGTATAGGGTCTAAGACTAATTTAATGGATCACTGTTTGGTTTTAAATGAGCCAGTTGTATTTATTAATTTTATGGTTAAAACACTATCTGAGGGTATATTTAGTGTTTTTGGACACCAACATGGTTCCTCAAAATTAAGCTGTTGTGTGTTTGTGTATTTGTATAGTGTTGTTAGTCCAGCTGTGACATTTCAGGTCCGTCCAAACGCTCAGAACATCACAACAACGGATGTGGCTAATGTAGCAGGTTAGTTTAGTAAGAGTTAACTAATTACATGATATACAAGATCCAAGAAGCTCTTTCATGAATGTTTCTGTTCAGACTTATGAGATCTCCTCTGATTCTGATTCTTCAGTCCATCAAAAAAGTGAACTGGAGAAAGAAGCGGAAGTCAAGATTGTGGAGGCTGGAGTCACTGATGTAAGATTCTTTCTACTTTTGTCCATCTCATTGTCACCTCTTTCCAGGTTAATACTTTAAAAGAATAAAATACAATTCTGTAATGTATCAAATATAATGTATAAAAACTATTGTTAATCAAATCACTGTAAAAATGAAAATTGAGGCACCATTTGGGGTTCCTCAGATCACCACACTGGTGGAACCATGTGGAGAAATTTAAAAAACACCAATTCTCTAAAGAACTTGCAAAATGAAGCCCATAAGTCCTGCAAGAACTCTGAAGACTGTCAATGGTTTATCTAATAAAATCATAAGAAGGTTTTGAGGCAGAGACTTTAGAAAATGAATGCACTTTCAAATTTCTATCACCTGAAAGAAATGAATTTTATCTCATCTTTCTCTTTCTCTTTAGTGGAGTAAACTGAATCAGATTCCCACCAAGTACAGTCGCTCTGAGTCTATGAAGTTTCTGATTCTGACTGTGATTTCTATCATCTGCATCACTGGAGTGTTGCTGGCGTCCAGTGTGGTCTACTGTCTGCGTCACCGCTCTCATCACAAACTCAAAGAGAAGCTCACCAACCTTGGCTCTGACACCACCACTGATGCCACTGCTACCTACCAGGTATCAAAGAGTGTGTGTGTGTGTGTGTGTGTGTGTGTGTGTGTGTGTGTGTGTGTGTGTGTGTGTGTGTGTGTGTGTGTGTGTGTGTGTGTGTTGGTAGAGCTGTTTGTTTCAGATTTTCTTTGATATATGAAATTTCAATCTTTCTCTAGGAACTATGTAGGCAGCGAATGGCAGTGAAGCCTCCTGTAGAGAAGCCGGATCCTATTCATTCTTCTCGTATAAATAGCGTGTCATCTCAGTTGAGCGACGGCCCAATACCGAGCCCCTCTGCTCGCACTAGCACCTCCTCCTGGAGCGAAGAGCCCGCTCACTCCAACATGGACATCTCGACTGGTCACATGATACTGGTACATGCGCAAACAAACACACACCACAAAAGTTTGAAAATGCAATACAGGTGCATTTTGTCTCATTTATGGTGGCTGTAATGAACCACACGATCACGAGGAATAGAACAAAACAATCTTTTAATAATAATAAATCCACTATGGAAAACACTGGAGAATAATAGGGAGTCAAAATAGCACAACCACACTAAACATCGATGACACGGAACAATGAACTGAGGAAACAAAGGGCTTAAAAACTGTGTCCTGTGTTTTTAAGTCCTTTGTTTCCTCAGTTCATTGTTCTGCGTTGATGTTTAGTGTGTTTGTGCTAGTTTGACTCCCATGACGTAACTAAATAAACAACAGGTCAACATAATTACTAACTAAGGGAACAAACTGGCACACACTAGAAAACTAAGTCAACTAACAATGACAGGGAACACAGGCAAACAGGAACAGGGAAAACAGAACCAAAACACAATGAAAATATACCAAAACAGAGCATAAACGTTACACATTTATTGATTGCCATGGTGCCATGGTGTCATGGCAAAGCTAAAATCTTCACTCACAAATATAAACTTAAAATTATAACTTAAAATTAAGTTCAAAATTATATTAAAACTTATAAATTGTAATAACATTTTATTTTTGTAATTTCTTACATTTTTTAAAGAAGTCTCTTATGCTTACTAAGGCTGTATTTATTTGATCAAAAATACAGAAAAACAGTAATATTGTGAAATATTACAATATAAAAATAACTATTTTCTATTTGAAAAAAAAAAAATTAAGATCTGAATTTTCAGCATCACAGTCTTCAGTGTCTTATGATCTTTAAAAAATCATTCAAATACCTGATTTGATGCTCAAAGAAGAATTTCTTATTATTAGCAATGTTAAAAACAGTTTAAAAACTGGGCTTCCTTGATGAATAGAAAGTTCAGAAGAACAGCATATATAAAAATAGAATTCTTTTGTAACATTGTAAATATCTTTACTGTCATCTTTACTGTAAATAACTTTAATGCACCTTTAATAAAAGTATTAATTTCTTTTAAAAAAAAATAACTTATTGACCCCAAACTTTTGAACGGTTGGGTCATTTTCCATTTCATTACAGGGTTAATGGTTAAAGGCAAGACATGAGTAAACATCCTGTATGTTCCTCTATGTAGGCATATATGGAAGACCACCTGAAAAATAAGAATCGTTTGGAGTCAGAGTGGGAGGCTCTCTGTGCGTACCAGGCCGAGCCCAATGCCACCACCATCGGCCAGAGAGACGGCAACGTCAAGAAAAACCGCATAAGCACAGTCATAGCCTGTGAGTCGTACATATTTATTTATGTTCTGTAACCATTGGTGTATTCATGCATTTCCATACTGTAATTGAGCTTTTCAGATTTGAAAATAAGATCTGTGTTTTTTGTTTAGATGATCATTGCAGAATAACTATGAAGGTGGAGAACAATCAAGGCAACTCGGACTACATCAATGCCAGCCCAATCGTGAGCAAAAAGCAACAAACTATAGCTCAAACTGCACTATACACACTACATCACAAACTGGATAAACCACAAGGTGTAGGAAACTTCAACCCAGGTTGCTCCAGGGTGACTGCAACTGTAGAAAATACTTAGCGTAAATTACTTTGAATGGAAGGCATTGATTAACTGTCTGTGGACCAGTTAATGCAAACGACTGAGACCTGCTTTATTACCACTGTGCCCTTAAGGAAGACACTTAACTGTAGGTTACTCAGCGCTATTTGCCATCACAGTTAATGTTATTCTATTATGCTGTTCATAATCGAATACACTACACTGTAAACTCTAACACTCAAAATAATTAATTGGTTTGAGTAGGGCAAACTCAAATTAAACAATCAAATTACATTTTATGAGTATTTAGAACTTTCTTTTTCGTTTGAGTTCACGAAACTGACACATTTTAAGTAATCTGAATTGTTTCACTGTTTTGAGATCTATGACAATCTTAAATTTATCTGAAACTGGGCTATTTTCAAGCATGCTTTGCCATGGCACTCAAAAGGGAGATTAAATGCTAAAATTAAGTGTTATATGATGTTTTTGTGCATGATTAATGTTAAGTGGGAGATTTAGTAGTTTTTAATGTAATGTTTCTGTTATGTGTTTTTTTGGGGGGGTTACTATCATGGTGACAAGTGGAGCATGAGCTTGGTTTGAGAACAGGTATATGTTGAATGTTCCTTATTGCTGAACTCTTTCAGCAATTGCTATGCTATGCTAATGTTATCGGAGTATTATATTACCAATTAGCATTGGCTAAATTGGCTAGTTATAGTTTTATTGAGATTACATGATCATTTTAAATTAAATGTAAGAATTAACTTTTCAATTTAAGAGCAATTAAAATGCATGAGTACAAAATTTAGATCTGCCAGTTCTGCTTACTTAAACATTGAACTTCTTTACTTAAAAAAATGTATGTAACTGATTACCTCAACCCGAATACATTTTGCCAACTTATTTGTGTTAACAGTGTACTATATAGTATCCGAAAAACAATACACCAACAAAGTATATCCGAATGCATAGTATTTGGTGAAAAATGACATAATACACTAGAGTGCATTCGAAGAACACTTTTCTATCCCATGAGGCTACGGGAGAGGATTTTGTGAATGGCAGTGAAGCAACACAACTGATGCCGTAGGTCACGTGACAGTGACAACATGGCAATGTAGTACATCTGAATTTCGTTCATACTACCCATATTCATATTCTATATAGAACATTCTTTTTTAAAGAGTTCTAAACCAAATGTAGTACCTATACAGTATGAGATTTCGGACACAGCATTAGTATTATCAACAGAAAATTCAGCAGTCGGCCTAACACTCAGAACTAACCTGCAATATGAGAAATTGCACTGTACAAATTGTGTGCAGCACTGATGTTATGGGCAGCATTAGCTGATTTGCATAAGTGAATTGGGAATCAGACTGTGCATGCAAATAAATGGCACAGTTCATTCTTTGAGTTCTGTTTGCCCATTCTGTAGTATTATTTACATATATCGTATTTAAACCACATACAGCCAGACTGCATGTGATGCAGAAAGGTTTATTGTGTGTTTTCTCTCTCTCAGATGGATCATGACCCTCGTAACCCCGCGTACATCGCCACTCAGGGCCCACTGCCCTCCACCGTGGCTGACTTCTGGCAGGTAAACTGAATTATTTGTTTGTAATCTGACATAGATGGTTTGTGTTGTCATGTAAATCATGTCGGAGAGTGTGGTTGTGTGTTCTCTAGCACAAGGTCTGTGTGTGTGTGTGTGTGTGTGTGTGTGTGTGTGTGTGTGTGTGCTTTTGTTTATATTACATTGTGGGGACCAAATGTCCCCATGATGTAATATAAACCTGAGTTCACCTACATCGTGGGGACCAGCCAGCGGTCCCCACAATGTAAATGGGTTTATAAATCATATAGAATGAGTTTTTGTGAAAAAGTAAAAGTTTGCACAGTTTCCTGTGAGGGTTAGGTTTAGGGGTAGGGGCAGGGTAGGGGGATAGAATGTACAGTTTGTTCAGTGTAAAATGCATTGAAGTCTATGGAAAGTCCCCACAATTCACAAAAACAAACATGTGTGTGTGTGTGTGTGTGTGTGTGTGTGTGTGTGTGTGTGTGTGTGTGTGTGTGTTGTATTGCAGATGGTCAGGAAGAGTGTGTACAGTCAGTATGTGTCTGTGTAATGTGTGTGTTCTCTTGCAGATGGTCATGCAGTGTGTGTGTGTAACATTGTTTGTGTTCCCTTGCAGATGGTCTGGGAGAGCGGGTGTGTGGTGATTGTCATGTTGACTCCTCTCTCTGAGAACGGTGTGAAACAGTGTTACCACTACTGGCCCGACGAAGGCTCCAACCTATATCACATTTATGAGGTACCGTACACACAAATTTTCTCCTCAAAGAGTAAGGGCGACTTGCGGGGTTTTGTTCTGCTGTTTTGGTGGTAGAATACAAAAGTGATGGCAGTGAATACAAAATCGCATGAAAAGAGATTGAATTTGATCAAACCAGGTTTTCTGATGTTTCACGAGTTCACATTTACACATAATTAAGTAAAGGATAAGCGCATTTGGCGTGCTGTCCAGGGGGAGGGCTCCGAGCTCGGAATTTTGGCCCAAACCCAGAGTACTCCCCCCGGTTGTGGTAAGAATAGATAGAACTCAAAGTGAGGAGATGGGATGGAGGAGGGATGCTGATAAACAGTCAAATGTCAAAACCTCTTGTCATTGGTTGAGTTGATTAACTCCACTTGTGCCTAATTAGGTTAATTATCTGAATATGCACCTCCCGAAATTTGTTAATAAAACATCATCAAGTTAGCACATTTATAAACGCTTTTTATTTTTAAATTCCTCTCAATATACTGGTGCAATAAACAGACATGGATTGTGGATTAAATATACACAATATAAATGTCTCGTGTTAACAAAATAAAATGTCCACAAAAAAAATTCTGGGACCTGGTATGGATCAAATCCAGTGATCTTTTTTTTTCTTGGTATTTTTGATCATGTGTTTTTGTATTCACTGCCATTACATTGTCTTGTGGATGATTATAAATATGACGTATGATTGGAACAGATTAATATATAACTAAGTAAAGAATATATTAAAAAATAAATAATGTATTGTAAGTAAAACATATAAATAATTTAACATAACTGCATCAATACAAGAGGGAAACGGTTGAAATTATAGGCTATGAATAAACAAATTGTTTCAAAATGTTTACGATTGTTGTCTTAAATGCAAAGCCACTAGTTAGCTCACTATTTTGCAATTTACAGTTATTATTGAGTAAATTCATATTGTAAAATGGATGTGTGATTATATGCCATTATATGCACAGTTATTATATATAAAAAAATAAAAAAAACAGGACAGTGCATTTAAAAACAGGCAGTTTTCACCATGAGTCTCATTTTGTGTGCGCTCCTTGTAGAGGCATAACGTATTGCTTGCTTTTTAAATTTTAAGATTGTTTTAATACAAAGTGTAATTTTTAGACTTAAAAGGATAGTTCATCAAAAAATGAAAATGCTATCATCATTTACTCATACTAATGTCCTTTAAAAAATGTGAGTTTATTTCTTCTGGAACACAAAAGAAGATATTTTGAGAAATGTCTCAAAGTGGAGTATCCCTTTAAGGTCTCATGTAAAAAATAACTGCAATTTAATGCAAATGCAGAACACAAAACAGTGACTATATTCCTTTATTCTGCCCTCTGTATCTAGTGATATTTGCACTGCTGTGTGTGGTGCTGTTAGGTATAAAGACATTACTCTTTTTTTTTTCCTCATATGTGTGTTTGTGTAGGTGAATCTGGTTTCTGAGCATGTGTGGTGTGACGACTTCCTGGTTCGGAGCTTTTACTTGAAAAACATGCAGACTAATGAGACTCGTACAGTCACACAGTTCCATTATCACACTTGGCTGAACGACCGAACGCCCGAAACCAGCCAAACCCTGCTCGACTTCCGCAGGTGCGCCTATGAGAGCGTGTGCACGTGTTGTTTGGGTATTGTGCAAGCGTGTGTGTGTGTGTGTGTGTGTGTGTGTGTGTGTCAGCTCCTGAGCGGTTGCCAGTGTCATTTTTGTGGTCGTGCAGCTAGTTCACTGGCTCCAGTTGCATAGTCACAAAAGTGATCATTGACAACTGCGACTCTGCATCCAACTGCACCCTGGGATACCAGCCCACTCCCTCAACATCTCTCCTCCCTTGATCTTTGTTCAACCTTTCTACCTGCTAATCTCTGACCTATGATTTCCTCCTTTACTTCCCCTCTTACACACAATTCTCTGTTCTCTCGGTCTTTCTTATATTTTCAGTTTTTCTCCAGTCAGAATTGTTGTTTTGTTCCTGGCCCCGCCCCTGTTATTGCTGATCTGCACAAAACCAGCAGCAGTGTTTATGAGTGTAAACCAGTTACATGCCTGAAGCTAATGTGACTGTGTGTGTTTGTGTAGGTCAGGTTGTGTCTATTGTCCTGATCAAAACAGCTTAGTAAATAGATTAATTAATTAAAAAGTAATGAATAAATGAATAGAATAATGTTCAAACAAAAAATGAAGTGCAGAGAGGTTTGTATCAGAGTTAGGTTGAGTAGGGATAGAAAATATTGTTAGCTTAGTACAGTATAAAAACAATAGAAGACAATGGAAAGTCTTCAACATGACAGATCCAAACAAACATCTATGAGTGATTTGTCCTGCATAACTAATCTTATTTAATCCCCAAATCTTTTATAATAATCTTTATGTCAAAACTTTTTTACACTACTGTTCAAAAGTTTGGGGTCAGTAAGATTTTTAAGAAATACTATTTTTTATCAAGGACACATTAAATTAATCAAACGTGACAATAAAGACATTTTATAATGTTACAAAAGATTTCACTCTCAAATAAATGCTGTTCTTTTAATTTTTCTATTCATCAAAGAATGAATCAATGAATCATGGTTTCCACCAAATATTAGTGTTAGTTCACTCCGAAATAAAAATGCTGTCATCAATTACTCACCCTCATGTCGTTCCAAAATCGTAAGACTTTCGTTCAACTTCAGAACACAAATTAAGATCTTTTTGAGATTTCCTTCCATAGACTGTCTTTGCAACTGAAACTTTGATGCTTCAAAAAGTTCATAAAGTGATCAGAAAACTAATCCATATGAATCGAGCGGTTCAGACCAAATTTTCTTTCACTTTATCTGATTACGCTTTTATTTTACTCGCATATAAACACTGATCAGCGAACATAAAGAGAAGCTCAACCTATAATGACGCACAAGAACAAACCTCTTCTGGAAGCTCAAACGTGCTGCGTAACCAATGAGTTTCATTCTCGTGTGTTACGCAGCACGTTTGAGCTTCCGGAAGAGGTTTGTTCTTGTTTTATCAAATAAGTGCAGCTTTGAAATCTTACAGACCCTAAACTGTTGAACGGTTGTGTATATTTCATTTTTTTTTTTATTATACGAAATGGAATCAGTACTCCATCTTTTTCTTTAGCTAATTTAGCTGCATCTGAAACCTCTTTACAAGTTTCATATGTCTGTGTGTATGCGTGTGTGTCTGTGTGTTTATGCTTGTGTGCATGTCTTCTTTCCAATAGGAAAGTAAACAAATGCTACCGTGGAAGGTCCTGTCCTGTCATTGTTCACTGCAGGCAAGTAAAAAACACTCACTCAAATATTGTGCTGTTCAATATATCTTGATATATGGGCTCTTTTTCAGTCAAATTTAAAATATTTAATGCAAGAAGTGTATTCCATCGAGATTTTTCTATGGGGTTATATAATGGGGGGTTTTCAATTCATGAGTTAAATAAAGCCTGAAGTAAACATAATTTGATAAAACTTTAAAGCTTTGTTCTTCAATGAAAACTGCACATACTCGCACACCCAACTGTCTTATCTAGTTACTTATTATTTTTTTTAATGCCATCCGTGCACCTCTCTATAAAACGAAATATATATTACCAGCATGCATTTTAATTAAAAAAATATATATATATAAATATATATATATATATATATATATATATATATGGCATTATATGTTGGCAAACCTCATTTAATGTTGCGCACATACTCACCATCTCTGTGTTTGCTACACTAATTTCATGTGCTGGCCGCAACTAGCAAAAGACAGATGGTTGGAAGAAAACACGTTTGGCTGTTTTCCATGCTCATGCTGTCATGATGATGTATGCTGGAAAGCCAAGTCATGTGAGAGGCAGAACAAGTTGTTACATTTTGACAAAGGTTAAAAGCTTGGTCCAACACTGGAAAATCTGAAAAGAGTTCTGCGACAGATCAGTCTGACAGTGCTAACAGATACTTCCAGTTCAAAATAAAAGTATCTGTAATATGTCATAGTGTGTTTAAAGGGGTGGTTGATTATGATTTCAGTTTTTTAGCTTCAGTTAGTGTGTAATGTTGCTGTTAGAGCATAAACAACGTCTGCAATGTTACAACGCTCAAAGTTCAATGTAAAGGGAGACGAATCCTCTGTTTAAGGACTACAGCAAATGGTTGCTAGGGACTACAACGAGCTTCTTCACGGGTTAGTGACATCACTAACCGTAACATTTACATAAACCCTGCCCGTGTTTCTGCTTTAGAAAAGAGGAAAAGTTGTTGTAGAAGAGTGTTGTTGCCATGCTGTCATTTTACACCGGACTGCTTCACAAATGAGGGTCAAATCAATGCTGGATTTGCACAAAAGATTAAAATGACGGCACATGCTAGTCGATGAGTTGAATCAACTCCACAGCAACTACATCAATTTATCCACAAACCATTCAGAAACGTTCAGTTTATTTCTAATAGTTGTAACTTCTTCCTGAGTCTCTCCATTAGTGTCCGACTCCGGTTTGAACAATGTAAGGCTGAGCACCGTTCTGACGATCGTCATTTTGACAGCGTGAGATTCTCCAGCATTGTTGTTGTTGAGCAACCAAAGCGTGAGCTGTTAAAGCTCCGCCCTCTTCTGGAAAGGGAGCCGGGAACAGCAGCTCATTTGCATTTAAAGGGACACACAAAAATGGCGTGTTTTTGCTCACACCCAAATAGGGGCAAATTTGACAAGATATGATCAATGATCTGTGGGGTATTTTGAGCTGACATTTCACAGACGCATTCTGGGGACATCAGAGACTTATATTACCTCTTGTGAAAGGGGCATTATAGGACCCATTTAATTATTTTGGCTTTTTATTGTTTTTTTATGCTGCTGTTTTCTTTTTTCCATCAGCGACGGAGCTGGACGGACTGGGACGTACATTTTGATTGACATGGTGTTGAATAAAATGGCCAAAGGTAAAGAAAGACAAGGATTAGCTATCAGTGGGTGTTAAAGGGATAGTTCACCCAAAAATGAAAATTCTGTCTTCATTTACTCACCTTCAAGTTGTTCCAAACCTGTATGAATTTCTTACTTCTGCTGAACAAAAAAAGAAGATATTTCAAAGAATGTCAATAACCAAACAGTTGATGGACCCCATTGACTTCCATAGTTTTTTTTCCCCCTTACTATGGAAGTCAATGGGGTCCATCAACTGTTTGGTTACCCATATTCCTCCAAATGTCTTCTTTTGTGTTCAGCAGAACACAGAAATTCATACAGGTTTGGAACAACTTGAAGGTGAGTAAAGGATGAGAGAATTTTCATTTTTGTGAATTTTCATTCACAGTCTGTGTAAATGCTGATATAAATATGATACCAAATTCTATACTTTACAGGTGCAAAAGAGATTGATATTGCTGCTACACTGGAACACCTGCGAGACCAGAGACCCGGCATGGTTCAGACCAAGGTACGTACATACATATAGACACATATACACTGAAAAAGACACAATATCTTTACATACTGAAACATACTCTGTCTGTGCCCTCCTCAGGATCAGTTTGAGTTTGCACTGACGACTGTAGCTGAGGAAGTGAACGCTATTCTCAAAGTCCTGCCACAGTGATACTTCCTTTCTGTTTCTCTCTCCCTTGGTTGTATATAAACTCTGATCCCATTTCTGAAAAGATATATGTCCTAAAGAAACTATTTTGTCTGTAAAATGATTGGACTATATTTAGTGGTAATTAGGAATTGTGTATTGTTTTAGTTCTGTGTGAATATGAAAGGACATTTTATTTTTCTTCATCGTTTCTTTACTTCACAATTTTCTTCTTCATTTCAGATATTAATTACTCAGTTATCATTGCTGTTTCTATTGCATATCACACATAAATTTCAACTAAGGCCAGATCTGTTCTAAATATATAGTTAATTTGACCTGAATTTATTAAATTTATCTGTACGTGCTTTGTTGTTTAAGATTTAGAACTGTGTTCTACGGGTTATGTGTGACAACAACTGTTTTTCTGATTATCAGAGACCCACACAAAGCGTAAACATCTTGCATGTGAGATTTATACCAAGAACATGAGTAGACAAATGCTGCCTTTGCAAGCCAAGGAAACGTTTAAGTCATTCATGAATCAAAACATTAAATCATGATGTTCAACTTGACCTGAACTTTTATGACAAGACTAAAACTACCACTTTCATTTGGTACTAAAACTTAATCTGCTCACAAAAAAAGTGTGGATAGCAAGTAGAAGTGCATGCAAAACTTGTGCAGTTGTGCTTTATGAACTTACAGCAAACTTGTGCATAGAAAATATAAACAAATAAAGATTGAGTTGTTATTGCCTGATTCTGGCAAACTACACTCTGATCTCCATGCTGTTATTGAGAAGTTTCATGAGAATAAGGTTCAGATCAGTGAACATCCACAAGAGCAATAAACATTCACTCATTTTAATAAGAACCATCAAAGGAAATAGAGGAATTAGATTCTACATATCCTGACGCTCTATGTGGATATGCAATTCGTCTCTTAATACAGATATTAATGTAGCCTGAACCAAATAGCAGCTCATACATCAACAAGTAAACATAGGAGGCTGTTCCTGAGCTATCTGCATTGGATTCATTAGCGGATATGCTGTAAAAGTGATATGATTAAAAAAAAAAAGTGGTAAAAATATTCTGTGTGATGGTTCGGTTTCTCTGTAACATGTCTTTATTGACTATTTGAGTAATCGTTGTTAAACCCCCATTGATAAAATTGATCATTACTAACAAGCTCATCTGTATGACCAAGTTTAGTCTGTGCATATCTAAATTCAACAGTAACAGACTATCAGTGTGTATTGCGACTGAATAACCAAAGCTGTTTTGATCCTGTGCAGCTCCATAATAAATTTTTGTGTCTGTGAAGTAAAGCACATATTCCTGAGTGTCCTGAGTGTTCATGTATATATGCACATCCATACTCAAACATGTGCAAACATAATTTATCAATGCACATAATCATGTAACTAATCTTTATTATTATTTGGCATTGGTGAAAACTGGTGTTTTGAGCTAGTGCAGCCTAACGGTCTTCAGAAACAACAGTTACAGCAGATGTTATTTATAGCAAATGCTCTTTCTTAGAAGATACAGTAACTCTAGAGATCACACTTTAACCATATATAGGGGAAAGTGGGGTGAGTTGTGCCAGTTTTTACTTAAAGTGACTTTAAAGTGAGTCCATGGCAGTAATGCCTTCAACTTAAGAATGTACCTATATTTCAGGATGTGGTGCATCCCTGAGAACAATAACTTTGGATCTGAAATAAATTGTTTCAGAAATAGCTCTTGGGAAAAAAGTGGTCTCATGGCACAACTTGCCCCTGGTGCGGGGTAAGTTGTGCCTTTGGGGAGAATGCGATGGGGTAAATTGTGCCAGTCATTTCTGAAGTAAAACAGAACATTTTAATGTTATGAACTGTAATGCTATATGAAAGCAAGACAAATTCAATACAAAATTTCTCATTTCAGGTTTACTTAGATATTGTCACCCTATTAAACTGTTGGAATAGGCCAAGTCATATTTTGGGAAAAATGCACAATATATGATATTTGTGAATCATTTCAGGCAAAAAGGCTTTGGCAATAGATTCCTGTTGACATACATAGAACGCTGTTTGTCAATTATGTAACATATAAGAATACACCGCGTTCCAAATTATTATGCAAGTGACATATCAGTAAGATTTCAGTAGAATAAACATTCAGATTTTAGTTTTTCCTAAGAAAATGTTTGTTTTTTTATTTATCCATGTCTTTTTAGATAACTGGTATCAATCTCAGACAAAATAATTTGCTATGGAAAGCCTACTTAGAGGTTGTTCCACATTAAGTCACAGTTCTCATGCAATCTGGGAGGAAGAAAAATCTTTCTGAAGATGAAAATACCTGTTTGCTACATGGTCTAAAATCAAGAATGTCATATAGTTTAACTGCTAAAACGTAAGAGTACAATTACAAATTAATAATATGTTTAAAATAATCATAAGTTAACCCAGGCCCTTTGGCACAAATCACCCCGGACCCACAAGTTTGAAAAACTAGCATGATCCAGCAGTTAAGAGCTAACATACTGCTAACTGTATAGACTCATTGTGTAGCCTGCTAAAGCACTAAAACATGTGTGAAATGTTTTCAAACTTGTCTATAATTGTTCAGATACTACAATCAAAAAACCTTGATCATAGAAATTTTACTTTGAAAGGGAAAAAACCTTTGAAAGGTTTTTTGAGCTAAAATGTGCTTTCCTCTCATGTCATGTGTCTCTCTTCTTTAGAGGATGAGTAAAATGGGTGGCTTTTCAAAATTATGTGGTCACATGACCAATTTCTTCTATGGTTTTCCAGAAACAATGGGTGGAACTACTTCCCCCCTGGCACAAATCACCCCATTCTCCCCTACTGCATTTTTGTAGAAAGGCGTTTTTGTTCATGACAGGAACAAATTTCTCAAGTTACTGCATGACGCTATTATGCATTTATTAAACTGAAAACCCCCCCCCCCCCCCCCCCTTTAATTTCTTAAGTGTCTATATGGATTTTATATATTGCATCATATTGCTTCCTTACTCCTGATATATGTGTGTTTGTACGTATTTATATATATACATTTTCATTTTATTTTTCCTGTCATTTTTTTACTTGACCTGTTTTTTTCTGTACAGTTATATATATATATATATATATATATATATATATATATATATATAGATATATATATATATATATATATATCAGAAATTCATAGTCAGAAATTAACGGTACAGAAAAAAACAGGTCAAGTAAAAAAATGACAGGAAAAAAAAAAAAAAAAAAAAATATTTTAAATACAAAATACAGTTAAGACTAATGAATAAAATAAAGACGGTGCTGTTCAGCAGCAGATAATTTTGCCATACCTGACAAGAGTGATAAAATTATATGGTTATGAATGTCCTAAACCAAAATCTATTATTTCTTTTTAAATAAAAATGGTACATTACTAGTTGTATATTGTCTGTGAAGTTATGGAGTCATGTGGTGATACCATGAAAGACAGTAACACCACAGATAAATTAGCGCAAATCTAGACTTTTCTAAAATGGTGGCTGCCATCATGATGGTGTCAACATAGGGACATTTTAGAAATATTAATAAGACTGTATTTACCAAATTTAGATTAAATCATGCAAATAATAATAATAAAATAAAATCTGTTCAGTGCAACACCACAGATTCTAATAAAGTACGACATTAAGTTTTCCAAATACAATTCCCCCTTTTCTTAAATGGGCAACATTCATTACTGTAACGCTACATACATGAAGTTGGGGATATATATATATATATATATATATATATATATATATATATATATATATATATATATATATATATATATATATATAAAACATTTTAATTAAATTGTACTTGCCAAATATTACCATTTTATTTTATTATTTTATTTTATTTTAAATGATATTTTTGCAATTACATGCCAGAATACTTCTTTGAGGCATATGGAAGCGGCAACATTTTAAACAGCTTTTTAACAGTGCACAGATTGTTTTCACCGTACAGAATATGAATATGCAAAAATTATATGATTTTTTAGTTTTTACTGTTGCAATTTAGGAAAACACCATTTACCACCGCAATTGAAGAATGTCCCATTAGCAGAACATAAAGACTATATAATGACGAATAAAGCCATCAAATTCATTGTAATTTCAAGTATAAAATCAAAATAAATATCCTAACTTTGAGCCTCCGATACTTTTATTTTGTAAAGAGTGACTTTTTTGAACAGGAAGTTTTTGTCTGGAGTGCTGCTGTCAGTCTGATCTGTCCGCAGAAGCGTTTTCAGGGGTCATTTAAAGTTCGCGCCGAGTCTGAGTAGTCTTGAAGAAAATGTCCGCGGTGATTCCTCGTATCGAGCAGCTGTCATCCAGAGTGGTGCGAGTTTTGGGCTGTAACCCGGGGCCCATGACACTGCAGGGCACCAATACATACCTGGTCGGGACTGGCAAAAGGTACTAGTCTCATACAATTATTAACCATGGCACGAGATAAATGAACTTATTTACTTAAGGTATTTACCATGTACAACCTATGTAACTTATTGAATGCAGCAAGTATGTGAATGTTTATTAAATGTCTCTGTGTGTCTGTCAGACGAGTGTTAATTGATGCAGGCGAGCGCGCGATTCCAGAGTATATTGTCAATCTGCGCGAGGCTCTAAAGCAGCACGAGACGTCGATACAACACATTATAGTGACACACTGGCATCATGACCACACTGGAGGAGTGCAGGACATACTCAAACACTTTCACACAGGTGAACAGGTTTTAAGTGCTCCTCACTCTTTAAAAAGCTCTCAGCCAAACCATGTGTTAATAATGTAAATGTAAATCTAATTATCTTGGTTTAAAAACCATTGTGTCTATGAGAAATCCTCACTAATATAGCCGCATGTGTTATGCAGAAGCAGAGCTGAGGGTCAGTAAACTCCCTCGGTGTCCTCCACAGGAAGAAGCGATCGGAGACGAGAAGAAGAAATATAATTATCTCAGTGATGGTGATGTGATAAAGACTGAAGGGGCAACATTACGGTAAACACACACACACACACACACACACACACACACACACACACAAACAGGCGCACCTATCTTAGTGGGGTCTCTCCATAGGCGTAATGGTTTTTATACTGTACAAACCATACTTCCTATCCCTAAACCTAACCATCACAGGAAACATTCTGCATTTTTACATTTTCAAAAAAACATCTTTTAGTATGTTTATTAATCCATTTCCCTCGTGGGGACCGCTGGCTGGACCCCACAATGTAGGTGATCTCAGGTTTTTATTACATTGTGGGGCCATTTGGTCCCCACGATGTAATATAAACAAGAACACACACACACACACACACAAACTTATTCTGTACATGATAATCTTTGGTCATGTTTACATGCTCATATTCATAGACTGCCTTTCAAAAGTTTGAGGTTGGTAGCTAAAGTTTCTTTAGCTTACAAAGGCTATATTTATTTGAGCAACATTAATACTGTGAAATATTATTACATTTTGTTTTCTATTTTAATTTATTTTAAAATGTAATTTATTCCTGTGATCCAAAGCTGAATGTTCAACATCATTACTCTAGTCTCCAATGAAATTATTCTAATATGCGGATTTGGTTTATTTTTGTGGAAACCATGGAAGTTCAAAATAACAGCATTTATTTGAAATAGAAATCTTTTGTAACATTATAAAAGTATTTACTGTAATTTTTTATAAATTTAATGGGTTAGTTCACCCAAAAATGAATTTTCTGTCATTACTCGGCCTCATGTCGTTCCACACCCTTAAAGGTGCAATATGTAATATTTTTGCAGAAAAATATCCAAAAACCACTAGGCCAGTGTTATATATTTTGTTCACTTACAATATCCCAAATGTTTGCAACTATTTGTAAATCGTGAGAAAATTGTAATTTTAACCAAGGCTCCGAGACGTGTGAGGAGTCGTCTGTCAATTGCGTCACATCCGCGTTACCCTCGGTTTCAGATTTTATTTTGTAGAAACCATGGAAACACCAAAGACGCTTTAATGTAGGGCTGGGTGATATATCGAATGCTTTTGTCACGCGCATTTCGTCAGTAAAGCCGGTTCCCTGATTACCGCTTAATCGCCATCACCTGCTTTCAAATGGAGCGCCATTTAATAGACAGAGCCGTAGTTCACTGATGAAATGCGCGTGACAAAGGCATTCGATATATCGCCCAGCCCTACTTTAATGTATTACATGTTTTAATGGACAAGGAAAATGTTTTGATACATTTATAGACAGAAAAACTAATTATTATTATATAGCTCAACACGTTTAGTCTTATTGTTTAAATCTAATTTTCGTGATTTTTTTTTGCGAGTACCATGCTTTACCATGCCTCAGAGAAAAACACTATTTTGTCAAGTAGCTAACATAGCATAATCAGATGCAACTTTATTTTTAGTAACAGTAATACAGAATTTTCTCCATCATACAATATGTTTTAAAATGAATTGCATGTAGTTTATCAACACACGCCATCCAGCATTTAATGATATTCTAAAATCGATCTATCTTAATGCAGTGTGCAACAAGTGTCTGACAGCAGCCGCTGAGCGAACGCACAGAGTAATGTTATAACATAATTTTCAACACTCTCAAATGTATCTAATATAATAAACAGAGCTGCGTTACCTCATACTCATGACCAGAAAAGCGGAAGTGGCACTGGCGACTGTGTCATAATAAAAGTTCTGCTTCTTGTGAGGCGTGTGTTGTGCTATTGCTCCAGCGGCCTCGTTCAGCTCCCACAACACTCGGTCCTGCTCTGCTTCATACTACAGTAACATTAATAATCTCATGAATGAACATGATATTTTCCCGCGTCCTATCACTATTCTTTTGCACCGTCCGTTGAGACGGAGACCACATGTCCCAAGATTCATCTTCGAAACACAAATTAATATATTTTTGATGAA
Organism: Chanodichthys erythropterus; assembly: GCF_024489055.1. Classification (NCBI taxonomy): domain Eukaryota; kingdom Metazoa; phylum Chordata; class Actinopteri; order Cypriniformes; family Xenocyprididae; genus Chanodichthys; species Chanodichthys erythropterus. The sequence goes on along the minus strand of NC_090236.1, from coordinate 3,306,492 downwards.
ATCCGAGGATATCTGATCCACACATAGGCAGCAATGTCATTGTACCTTTTGAGGTCCAGAAAGGTATTAAAGGTGCCCTCGAATGAAAAATTGAATTTATCTTGGAATAGTCAAATAACAAGAGTTTAGTACATGGAAATGACATACAGTGAGTCTCAAACTCCATTGTTCCCTCCTTCTTATATAAATCTCATTTGTTTAAAAGACCTCCGAAGAACAGGCGAATCTCAACATAACACCGACTGTTACGTAACAGTTGGGGTGTACGCCCCAGTGTTTGCATATGCCAGCCCATGTTCCCAACATTATGAAAGGCATTAGACAAGGGCAGTATCGTCTGGATCTGCACAGCTGAATCATCAGACTAGGTAAGCAAGCAAGAACAACAGCGAAAAATGGCAGATGGAGCAATAATAACTGACATGATCCATGTTATCATGATATTTTTAGTGATATTTGTAAACTGTCTTTCTAAATGTTTTGTTAGCATGTTGCTAATGTACTGTTAAATGTGGTTAAAGTTACCATCGTTTCTTACTGTATTGACGGAGACAAAAGAGCCGTCGCTATTTTCATTATTAAACACTTGCAGTCTGTATAATTCATAAACACAACTTCATTCTTTATAAATCTCTCCAACAGTGTAGCATTAGCCATTAGCCATGGAGCACAGCCTCAAATTCATTCAGAATCAAATGTAAACAATATAACAGTATACAATACTCACATAATCCGACGCATGCATGACGAACACTTTGTAAAGATCCTTTTGAGGATTATATTAGCTGTGTAAACTTTGTTTATGCACTGTTCAAGGCAAGCGCGAGCTCCGTGGGCATGGAGCAGGAGAATTAAAGGGCCAGTAGCCCTGAATTGCCTCATTTATAATGATGCCCCAAAATAGGCAGTTAAAAAAATGAATTAAAAAGAATATAAGGGGTATTTTGAGCTGAAACTTGACAGACACATTCAGGGGACACCTTAGACTTATATTACATCTTTTTTTAAAAAGTTCTAGGGCACCTTTAAAGACATCGTTAAAATAGTTCATGTGACTACAGTAGATCAACCTTAATGTTATGAAGCGACGAGAATACTTTTGTGTGCAAAAACAAAACAAAAACAACGACTTTAACAATTTGAACTGTTGTCATATGCAACTGACATCAGAAATATCTTAATTTGTGTTCTGAAGGTAAACAAAGGTCTTACGGGTTTGGGACGACATGAGGGTCGACTAACCCTTTAAAGTGTTCTTGCTGAATAAAAGTATTGATTTAAAAATATCTTGCTGACCCCAAACCTTTGAAATGTACTGTAGAATAAAATAGATTTTTTTTTATTATTATTTATTTTATTTATTCACATTCTGAGTTTTTATATAAATGCATTAGGCAAATTAGTGTGCAAGTTTCTAAATGCAAAAACATTAGTTGAACAAGTTTGCTTTTATATTGTTTGTGCTGCATGTAGGGTTCTGTTTACTCCTGGACACACAGATGATCACATGGCATTATTCCTGGAGGAGGAGCAGGCTGTGTTTTCAGGTGACTGTATTTTGGGAGAGGGCACGGCCGTGTTTGAGGACCTCCATGATTACATGAAGTCACTGCAGAAGCTCCTCAGCGTGAAGGCTGACCTCATATATCCAGGTAAGTCTGTTTGCATGTTGTTACAGTGTTTCATTTTTTTAGAGTGCTTTCTAATTTCCAGTGATACTAAAAAATGCTTGTGTGTGTTATTTTGATGTGTCAGGTCACGGGCCAGTGGTCCACAACGCAGGTTCTAAGATTTGTGAGTATATAACTCACCGGAACGCAAGAGAACAGCAGATCCTAAACGTTTTGCAGGAGAATCGTGGAACTGCATTTACCTCCAGTGAACTGGTTAAAGTGGTGTACAAGGTTCAACTCTTTTCTGAATGATCTTAACTCTTTAAAGACACCATGAAATCAAACAATTCCCCTTTTTTTTATGGAATATTGCAGTGTTTGTTTAATATAAATTATTTATCCGTGCACATCATTATTTTTCATGTGCCCTCATAATTTTAGCCAAAATGACTTCCCCTCCCACTTGCAGCGACATTGCTTCTCTGACGTGAGGGCGGGACAATAACCTGTCACTCACATGACATCACAGCAAAACAAAGCACAACCATCAATCCATCCAATCAATTCATGAAGGACAAAAGTCCCGCTCTGTATTTTTTCCTTGTTCGAGAAGCCGTTTCATTCGGATATAACGTCACTATAGGGAAGAAAAGACTATCGCAACATCCATTTCATGCTGAATTTAATTAGACTGAATCCAAAGGGCATTTTAGCATTTAATACATTTCGACACTGCCAAACCTGCTGTCCATAAGGAGAGAAAAGAAAATGACAGATGTAAAGTGGGGACCAAAATCTGAGACATTGAAACCTTTAAAACAAATTAAAAAATATTTATTTTAATTTACTTCTAGGTGATAATCATAAGAAAATGTGTGACTTTGTGAACTCCTTTGTACAGACAAGGGACTAACCAAATTCTAAGACGACATTCAACTTTTCAACATCCAAAGCATTTTCACTAGTGGTTTCATGCATCTGCACTGTGTGTGAAGTGAACTCTCCATTTGTGGGTTCTCTTTAAGCGGTCACTGCTTCATAGAATAATGCCCAAAGACTGGGCCGAATGAAAGTGCATCATATATATGTAATGTTATTATTTTCTTAACAGTTTACATGACATGATTTTCATGTGTTTTTTTGTGTGTGTTTTTTAATTGTCTGTATGGCAGGAGACCCCTGAACACCTGCACAGAGCAGCAGAGTTTAACTTGTTGCACCATTTAAAGAAACTCCACAAGGAAGGAAAGATCTGCCTTGGTATGTGTGTGTGTGTGTGTGTGTGTGTGTGTGTGTGTGTGCGTGTGTGTGCATACAGGTGTTTGTTTGTACAGGTCTGTGTGTGCACATGTGACAGTGTATGAACATTCATTTGTCTGTTTTTTATATATATACGTTTGTCTTAACTGTTTTTTTTTCCTTGCAGCTGAAGGCTCAAATGAAAAGCAGTGGAAGAGCAATTTGTGATTTATTTTTTATCTATTATTTTTTTAAAGCACACTAATCACCCACAGTCTCTAATAAAAAGTGGACTGAGATGGATTTATTTGGATTTTGTTGATATTTCTTAATTCTGGAAACACTTTAAAGGAGTCTGGGGCTAGTTGTCACTTTCCCCCCTATTAAATATTTCTGTGGGAAGGGGAGGGGGAATAACAAAGTGTTGACCTTTTGTGACAACATGCCCCAAAAGCAGGATACTTATATTTATTTAGCAGACACATTTTTCCAAAGTGCCTTACAAATTAGCACTTTTAAACATTTGAATGAATTATGTAACATAATGGTTTTTAAAATGGAAAACATGTCAAAGTTAACTACCCTTGTTTCAATGTAATCTGATTATAAATGGAATTCTATGCGCTGTTCATGTCAACAATGAGAGACAGTGTCCAATAATTTGTAAGTAAGTTAAATGTAAAATAAAGCTGCTTTTAATTTGGCTTAAAACAAAACTGGATTCTTATGGTAATGTACATGATTTTGTGTGTGTGTGTGTGTGTGTAACCTTTCTTTATTTGTAACAAACAAATTTAAAATTATTTTAATTAAATAAAAAAGTTTTTTTTTTTTTTTTAGGAAAACATTGTTTTCACTCACTGCAGTAAAGGAGTTAAAATACGGATTTGGGTGGCGCAGCCTAGTGCACCCCCATTTGTTTTGACAGAGGAATCGTGAACCGGAAGTTAACGCTTGTTTTTGCAGCCCGCTGCGGTACAGACCGAATGCGCTTGGAGGCGATACTGCTTACAGCGATACCGTGAATAACGGACAGTCCGTTCTACCCCTCCGTCCAAGGACAAGGATATTTTGATCACACAGCGAAGATCTGATGGTGTGTCGGAGCCGCGTGCAGAGGGAGGCGATCGATTACAGTTTAATGGCGTCTGTGGACTTAATCGGGATTATTAATCTAGCGCAGATAACGGGGCAGAATGCGCGTGTGTGATGCGGCCGAGCGCGCGCGCTGCGCCGCTGCAGTATACGCGCAGAGGCGCGTGAGCCCACGGCGGCTGGTCGACCGTCGATTCAGTGTGTTGTTTTGGTGAATATGTGCCGTATTGAATCGAAAATGGTGCTGTAAACGAACAAAGCGCATTTATATATAGTCGTAATAAGACCTATCTGTTTACAAGTATCTGTTAAGGCGTTTTGTTTTGTTGAAATGAGCCAGAGCAGAATGTCTGCGTCTCTGTCGCACTGATAAACGGGTCGGAGAGCCGGTGTGGACCGCTATCTGAAGCTTTTAGTATTGTAGGACGGTATTTTCGCACAGAAAGGATAGGATTTGTCAGTGATAAGCCTCAGCTGGTTTATCTGAGAGTCTGTTATGTTCGAGTGTCCGTCTGTGCACTAGACGCGCTGAGCTCACACTGCCCGTCAGGATGGCATCCGGTGGTGTTGGGGAGGCCGGAGGAGGGGGCCTCGCACCCGTGAAACCGTTTCCGTACTTGTGCGAGGAATCTACTCAGGGTTTGAAATCTAAGAGCCTCCCCGTGCTCAGCGGTAGTCAGGACGCGGATCAGACTCTGCTCTCTGCCCCGCATAGCTCGCCCCGGTGCGGCTCCCCCGTCAGGACAGAGTGTCGTGAGCCGGAAGGTCGCGGCGCAGCTGCGCTCTTGACGTTCCGCCTGCCGCGGGTGCCGGTGAGGCGCTATGTGGACAGGATCCTGTCAGACTCGCGCTGCTTCCTGTTCTGCATGTGTTACCTCACCTTTATTCAGTCTCTGATGGTGTCCGGATATCTCAGCAGCGTCATCACTACCATAGGTAACATACCTGACCCTCTTCTCTTCTCAATCCCAGCTCTTTAATTAAAGGTGCAGTAAGCAATTTCTGAAAATCTCTGTTGATATTTGAATTCACCAAAACAAACTTAAAAGGATCACACCCCTATCTTGATAGCTCCGCCTCAAATTCACAAACACATTATGCAGCACAGGCACCTCCCCCCTAATGAGTTGACACGCCCTTTACTGCTGGTTGGCTACAAGTTTGTTTTGGTGCTTGGTCTGATCCACTTTCAATTGATTACTGCACCTTTAAGGTATCATGTTGTCTCATCTTTTGTAATATCTCACAACAATCTCCATCCATCCTAATTTCTTAAATGGTTAGTTAAAAAAATGAAAATGATGCCATTATTTCCTCACCCCTATGTCATTTTAAACCTGTAGAATTTTCGGAACACAAATGAAGATATTTTTAATGAAATTTGAGTGATTTCTGTCCCTCCATTGACAGTTTATGCAACTACCACTTTCAAAAAATTCATAAAGAGATCGTAAAACCATGTGAATTGAGCAGATTAGTCAAAATATTCCAAAGAGATTTGATAACTTTATATGATGAACAGATTGAATTTAAGCTTTTATTCACGTATTGATCAGCGAACATAAACAGAAACTTGACTATATTTGCTTTGATACGCATGAGAACAAACCTCATTGGTTGTTGCGGAAGCTCAAATGTGCTGCGTAACACGAGAATGTTCTCACACATCAAGCAAACATGCTTGAGCTTCTGTTTATCATAACTGATGTAGCTTAAATTAAATCTGTTAATCATATAAAACAATCAAGTCTGTTCAGATAATTTGGACTAAATTGCTCAATTCATCTGGATCAGTTTTATGATCTCTTTATGAACTTTTTGAAGTGTCAAAGTCTAGTTGTGTATACTGTCATTGGGAGGATAGAAATATCTCAGATTTCATTAAAAATATCTTCATTTGTGTTCCGAAGATGAATGAAAGGCTTAAGGGTTTGAAATGACATGAGTGTGAGTAAATGATGATTTAAGTGATGATGAATTTTTATTTTTGGACTAACCCCCTTAATTTCACCATCTAATCTTTTCCCAGTTTCTCTTTGTTCTACTTCAATATTGAAGTTCAAGAATTTCAGACTAAATGAGCTCTGTGTTTTTCAGAAAAGCGGTACAGTCTGCGGAGCTCAGAGTCCGGTCTGCTGGTCAGCTGTTTTGACATCGGTAGTCTCCTCGTTGTGGTTTTCATCAGCTACTTCGGAGGGCGGAGTCAGAGGCCACGCTGGCTGGCCGTAGGAGGCGTGTTAATTGCGGTGGGTGCCGCCCTCTTCTCCCTACCTCACTTCATCTCTCCGCCCTATCAGCTGGAGGAACTGAACAGCACAGTGGGGGGTGAGGGGCTCTGTGCCAGCGGGAATGGCAGTGGGCAGGAGAGGCCGGCACTGTCCAGGTGCCAGAGGGACCGTGAGGAGAGTGAGCATGCCCTGTATGTGGCGCTGTTCATCTGTGCTCAGATCCTCGTGGGAATGGGATCGACTCCCATATATACACTTGGACCAACTTACCTGGATGACAATGTGAAGAAGGAGAACGCATCCCTGTACCTGGGTGAGTCAATGTGTGGCTTTGTTGGAGTGTAATCTGTGTGTTCAGGGTGGCTGACAAGAGCACAGCACGCATAACGGATTAATGTTAAATCACCCCGGTTTTAGTTTTAAACTCTCACTACACTGGGGGGTGCTGGTTTTCTAAACTGGTGCTATTAAACTGTTAATCTGACAATGCCAAACACCATTGGATCAGAGCGCTCTCAATCACTGCCTTATTCAGTGCCCATTGTTGCCTGTATATTTGACAATGCTCAACACAATTGGATTAGTGTCAGTCCTTTGGCAATGTAAAGCTGTTTTACCATGCCAATAATGCTACTTGAATCTGAATTTGTCAATCACTGATTGATTTGCGATGCAGAGTTTTTCATGTTATATAAACACTCAATAATATATTTTTAAATATAGCCCTTGTCGCACTTAGTCAATGTTCTGATTATTTTTGTGTGAGTGATCAAGTTATTATATGTAGCTAGCTAGTATGAATAACAAAATCCTTTCACTGTGTCCAGATTTGACTTTAACAATAATGCAAAAACTGGCACTTCAAATTAAAGCTGTAGTCCGTAACTTTTTTTGGTTAAAAATTATCCAAAATCAATAAAGGTTAGACTGTACAGAAATTGAAATCTACAGGTAATGCTAATACACACTATATACACGTAGTAGTCACACAATGCTGATATTGTTAACATTATCTGTTATTAAAATGATATTATCTAAGCGATCTTCAGATTTAAAGGATCAGTTCACTTTCAAATAAAAATCTCCTGAAAATTGACTCACCCCCATGTCATCCAAGATGTCCATGTCCTTCTTTCTTCGGTCAAAAAGAAATTAAGGTTTTTGATGAAAACATTCCAGGATTTTTCTCCTTTATAGTGCTTTAAGGGCTTTAAACAATACCAGACGTGGAATAAGGGCCTTATCTAGCTAAACGATTTTTAATTTTCTGTAGAAAATGACCAATTATATACATTTTAACCATAGATGCTCATCTTGAACTATCTTCTTCTTCTTCTTTTTCTTCTCTGTTTGAATTCCAGCAGTGTAGACGCTGCTAAGTGTATTACTGACCTCCACAGGTCAAAGTTTGAACTAAATTGTCATATACAATATGCTAGTGCAAGTATATAACAATTAGTTCAAACTTTGACCTGTGGAGGGCAGTAATACACTTAGCAGCGCATACACTGCCGGAATGACCAATCGTTTCGCTAGATAATACCTTTATTCCTCGTCTGGTATCGTTTAAAGCCCTTTGAAGCTGCACTGAAACTGTAATTTTGACTTTCAACCGTTTGGGACCATTTTAAGTCCACTATAAGGAGAAAAATCCTGGAATGTTTTCATCAAAAACCTTCATTTCTTTTCAACTGAAGAAAAAAGGACATGGACATCTTGGATGACATTGGGGTGAGTAAATTATCAGGAAATTATTATTTGAAAGTGGACTAATCCTTTAATCACAACTGGTAATGCGATTTATTGTAATGCTTTTTTTTCCTCAGTTGGTCAGAACAAAAGTGAAAATTCTTATTTTGGTCATATACGTCCAAGACTACGATCTGTGCTGTGCGGTGCGGTGACTGACAGCCATACATTCTCCTCAAAACATTAGATTCACCCATGCTGAGGAGCCATGCTGATGCATGGATGCAACCCATGTAAAGATGAAAATTCTTCAATTAACTGCAATTGCAGGTTTCAAACAGAGGTGGCGACAAAGAGCAATATTCTCAAAATTGCTAATATCAACTGTTATATACTAATTAACCATAAGAATGTATGTACGTTCATGTGTGTAATGACACGAATGTCCAGGAAGCCAAAAGGCTTTTTTAGCCTGTTAGTTGTTATTTTTTGCTCTTTGACTTGAATTCTGCTATACAAAGTCTGTAACTGCTTCTCACTGATGTGAGAAGATCTACAGTAGCATGTGACAGCTAAAGAAAGTCCACTATTCTCTTTTTGTGTGTGTTTAGCTATCATGTATGTAATGGGAGCTCTTGGACCAGCCGCTGGGTACCTGCTGGGTGGGATTCTGATCGGATTCTATGTCGACCCCGGTACCAATGTCAATATTGACCAGAGTGACCCACGGTTTGTTGGAAACTGGTGAGGAAAATCTCATCTATTGTTTGCTTTTTATTAATGAACATACAGTAAACTTAACACTGTAAACCTCTCTCTGTCTGTCTCTTTCTCAGGTGGAGTGGGTTTCTCCTGTGTGCTGTGGCAATGTTGTTGGTGATCTTCCCCATGTTCTCCTTCCCTAAAAAACTTCCGCCGCGGCACAAGAAAAGTAAAAGATGTGCGGGTGATGTGTCCAGCGATGACGAGATGATTAAGGAAAAGAGCCAGGCTGTCTCGTCCTCGATGGGTTTTGGCAAAAATATCAAAGGTGAGCCTTAATATCAGATCTAAATTTAGATTCTGATCTTTTCAGATCTAAAATCTCACATCCAACTTGCTAGTTATCTCTCTGGAAGTTATCTGACCAGGGGTGCATTTTCCAAAGCCAACTATGGTCATAAGTTCCATCGTTACTAATAGTATTTAATGGAACTTGCGACATTAGTTGGCTTCTGGTGCTTTTGGGAAATGCACCCCAGATTTGTAGTGATTTCAAAAACTCTCTCAACACTGTTTTGGTCATCTTTGAAGAACAATGTCACACTAGATATTTAAACAGCTAGGATTTACAGAGATTCGCTTTAGAGATGGCTAGCAAGTTGGACATGGTAGTAGGGCTGTGCGTAATTAATTGTAATTAATTTTCGATTTCGTTTTTGGCTTTCAACAATAATGAAAACAACATGATCAAGGTAAAACGATTATTGTGCCGCTGCCTCATTCCATCCAGCGCACCTTCTTTCCTTCACAGCGGTGCGCTTTCGTTCCTCCCTAAAAGCCCAAACTTAACATCAAATGTTGTAAAATGTAGTGTTGCTAAACTGCGGGATGTGTTTGATATTAAACTTGTCTTATATTGTTTTGTGAAATGTTATTAAAAGTGCATTAAGCCGCAAAAGAGACTCTGTTCTTCAGGCGGCTTTCTGTGTACGTGCTCCGAGTCAGATCTGAACGTGGATAAAATGAGCTTTGGATACACGGCTAGATACGCGCATAAACAAGTACACACAAAAATGTCAAAATGCCTTTTTGGAGAGTATTCACGTAAACAAAATGGGTTATGTCTTAAGTAAACAGACACAGTTGAGAAAGAAAACACGTGTGTAGCAGTATATTGGATCTGTGCATTCGCTCTTAAAGTGACAGCAGCCTAATAAACCTGTTGCAGTCTGGTAATCAAACATGATATTGATAATCAAACAGCAAATGAAAAAGGAAAATCACTCACTGATCTTGGTTGAATAACTTGAGTAGCTTTAATAAGAATTAATCTATATTTCATTTGTACAGTAAGACTATGACGTGTTATATGCAGTGTTATTCAATTTTTTTTGTTGTAGGCTATCTGGTATCTGAATACCACTGTTAGTTCATCTTCCTGAAAAACTTAAAACACTTATTTAAACAGTTTATTTGTATTGTATGTATTTTCGTTCTGTTGTATTTACTTGGCTCTGTTTTGTCTATAATTATTTTCTTTTTTCTTATTGTATTGCTGACTGTTTACTTGTGTTATATAATTATTTTGAGGACATTTTTCTCACATTAGTTAACCTAGAATTAGTTTATGCTGAAGTATTGATTATTGCAAAATTTCAGTGATATTTAAAATGACTTATCACCCACCAATATTTGTGTCAAATAATTGTGATTTCAATATTGACCAAAAATAATTGTGATTATGATTTTTGCCATAATTGAGCAGCCCTTCATGGTATTATTTTATTTAATTTAATTTTATTTTATTGAACACATGGGATAGTATTTGTGTTCATATTTTTATTTAAAACAATATTCCTTTAAATTGGTGAACCTTTTTTTTTTATCTTAAATTTGTTATTTTCTTTCTTTATTACCAGTGTTATTTTAGTATTATCGATATACTATTATAGTATTTATTAATATTTTGAATTATATATTATTTTATATTTTCATTTTAATTTGTTTTAATTGTGTTGTGCTTTTTATTTATACATTTTTGTTTGTTTAATATTTCTATTTAACTTTATTTTATTTCAGTTTTAGTTTAATAATTTCAGTACTTCAATTTAATAATTTCTAATAGTTTTTTAAATTTAACCTTTTCATCTAATTTTTGTATTTTATTTTAGCTAACCAAAACGATTTTTAATACTTTGCTTTAGTTAACAATAACACCAATTATTAATATGAGCACATTTTGGATGATACCTTTAAATACAAATGATACATCTGTCTGTTTCTCTCTGTCTCTTTCTGTCTCTCTCCAGAATTGCCAAAAGCAGCTGTGCGTATATTGAGTAACGTGACGTTTTTATTTGTGAGCTTGTCATATACGGCGGAATGTGCCATCGTCACAGCCTTCATCACGTTCATTCCCAAATTCATTGAATCTCAATTTGGTGTTCCAGCATCTAATGCCAGTATATACACAGGTACAACACGCACGCACACTGTCACAATTGTGTTGATCTGATCACAGTACTTCCTCTGGGTGTTTATTAATTGTGCGTTTTGTGTGTGCAGGTCTGATCATCGTACCCAGTGCAGGTGTTGGTATAGTTTTAGGAGGGTATATAATTAAGAAGCTGAAACTGGGCGAAAGAGAAGCAGCAAAGCTGGCTATGATCTGCAGTGGAGTGTCTTTGCTCTGCTTTTCCACGCTCTTCATCGTCGGTTGTGAGAGCATCAACCTTGGTGGAATCAATATCCCTTACACCACTGGGTAATGGAGGAACCCCTGTAGACACGCACATAAATATCACCTGCAAACATGAGCTGCACTGAATGATGTTCGATCTGTGTTCTGCAGGCCCACGCTGACTCTATCTCACCGAAACCTAACAGGAAGCTGTAACGTCAACTGTGGATGCAGGATTCATGAGTATGCACCTGTCTGCGGCTCTGATGGCATCACCTACTTTAACCCATGTCTGGCGGGCTGCAGTAACATCGCCAACCACACCTCAGGAGTGAGTCATTTCACATCTGTCCACAGACCCGGTTTCACAAACCGTAGGTTAAAAATATCAGTTGATGTGAATCCAATGCACGTCAAAACCAAAAATGATTAGGACTCGACAAAAATAGGGCTGGGTTTAAAATACTGATTTCTCAATTTTAATCATTTCTCATTTTGATTAGCTGATTTTAGTCTATGCTGTTTTCAGATGCTTGAACAAAAATGATTTTTAGCGCGCCTCCGTACAATAAATCAAAATAAGCTCTGTGCTTTTTTACTTTTGATATGAAACTGTCTCATCTGTCAGATTATGAAATTCAAACAACAAATATTGTTTTGGCTCTATTTCATGTGATGTGACCGATCACGGCAGCTGCCTGAGTTTGAGCGAAGGGGCAGCACATGGCGCATCATGTGAACTTTTTACTTAACCTGTTCTTCAATATTTAATGTAATGTATGTGAATAAATCATGAAAGTCATGAAAACCGGTTGTGACAGACACTATTTAAATGTTTATATTTCAAAAAACTAATTAGAGTAGAAACATAATTATATAGTTAATTTAAAAAGTTATAATAACTTATAAGTATATTTAAAAAAAAAAATTAATTTAATTTGTTTGTTTACAAATAGTTAATTTTAAGTTTATTTAACCTTTTAAAGGGTTAGTTCACCCAAAAATGAAAATTTTGTCATCATATACTAACCAAACACGTAAGACCTTCGTTCATCTTTGGAACACAAATTAAGATATTTTTTTATCAAATCCGATGACTCAGTGAGGCCTGCATTGCCAGCAAGATTATTTCCTTTTTCAATGCCCAGAAAGCTACTAAAGAGTTAATGTGAGTAAATCGGTTCAACCTTAATATTATAAAGTGACTAGAATACTTTTTGTGTGCCACATAAAAACAAAATGGCGACTTTATTCAACAATATCTAGTGATGGGCGATTTCAAAACGCTGCTTCATAAAGCTTCGAAGCTTTATGAAATGTTCATTTTTGGGTGAATAACCCTTTAATGTTATAGTAATATACCACCGGGTTCCCTGTATAGATTTTATTATTTAATTTTTTTTTAATTGAGAAAAATTGACTGATTGTACCTGATATATATTTAAATTAATCAATATTGAATCAAATTGCAAGCTTGTGAAACAAAATCACATCAAGAAATTTGTGTCAGTATCCAGCCTAGACAAATATGTTTACTTTGCTATAATGATTGGCTGAATGTTCTAAACCCTTTTATTTATTTATTTTTAAAGTTGTTTAACCTTTAAAAATAATTAAATAAATATTTGTTGTAAAAGAATCCTAATGTTACTGTATGTTGCTCAAGTCAACATTTTTCAGGACAATATCTTAGGACAAATTGTCAGGACATTGTCTTAGGACAAAATAATTAGAAAAATTTTTGTTGAGACATTGTCTGTGTCAGTATTGTTGACATTTTTCGTGTTTCTCCCACTCAGATCAGAAACTATTCTGACTGCGCCTGCGTTCAGAGCAGACAGGTGATCACGCCATCAGGAGGAAACCACGATCTCCAGGTGGTGATCGTGAAGACGTACCTGAATGAGAATGGTTACGCACTGGCAGGAAAGTGTGAGCGCACCTGTGGAACACTCATCACCTTCCTCATCTTTCTCTTCATCGTCACTCTCATAACCGCCTGCGCTCAGCCGTCCGTCATCATCGTTACGCTCAGGTCTGCTTCTCTCCACATCCTCGGATATCATTTCTCTGTTGCTTTTTGTTTCGCTCATCTCTCTCTCTTATTTTCTGAGCAGGTCAGTGGAGGAAGAGGACAGGCCGTTTGCTCTGGGAATGCAGTTTGTTCTTCTCAGGACTCTTGGTAGGATTGGACAGATTAATATGCCTTTAATTTGACCATTAAGACTCTCTTATGCTCAACAAGGTTGCATTTATTAGATCAAAAATACAGTAAAACAGTAATATTGTGAAATATTAGTGCAATTTAAAATGGCTCTTTTCTATTTTAATAGATTTTAAAGTGCTTTTTATTCCTGTGATGTCAAAATCAAATTTTCGGCATCTTTACTTGAGTCTTCAGTGTCACATGATCCTTCAGAAATCAATTTAATATGCTGTTTTGATGCTCAAGAAACATTTCTTATTAGGATCAGTTGAAAACAGTTGTGCTGCTTTATATTTTTGTGTAAACTCTGGTGCATTGTTTTTTTTAAAGATTTCTGATGAATTAATTCAAAATAACAGCATTTATTTTAAAATATAATTTATTTGCAATATTATAAATACATTAACCATCTCAATTTAATATCTTTGCTGAATGAAAGTATTAATTTCTTCCAAAAAATAAAAATCTTACTGACCCCAAACTATTGAATGGTAGTATTTAAAAATACCAAGATATATATTAAATATTAAAAGGCTGAAAATGTATAGATTTTATATATATATATATAAATATATATATATATATATATATATATATATATATAATATATATATATATATATATAATATGGGTTGCTAATTAGTAAATATTCAAACAGTTTTGGATAAATTCCTTCTTTCTTTCTCTCTCTCCAGCCTACATCCCCACTCCTATCTATTTCGGAGCTGTGATTGACACCACCTGTATGCTGTGGCAGCAGGATTGTGGTTTCCATGGGTCCTGCTGGGAATACGATGTCACTTCCCTCCGCTTTGTTTACTTTGGGTTGGCGGCGAGCTTGAAGTTCCTGGGCTTCCTGTTCATCTTCCTCACCTGGTATTCGCTGAAGCGGCGCGAGGAGCAGACGCACACACACACGCACTCGCACACGCTTTCCCCGCTGGACACGGTGAGCCACCTCATCTGCCACGCCGGAGGTCACAAAGGCCACGCGCGCACACGCTCCTGTCCTGTCTTCCTGCCACGGCCAAACGAACACTCCCATGCTGCCATGCCAACTGGACACGCCCTTAGCCGTGGTAACAGTTGCCCTGGGAATGGCCTGAAAGCAATAACTCCGCCCATACGGTCTCTTGAAAAAGTGGCAGTGTGAGTGTTGGAGCAATGCACACACACACACACTCGCTCATACACATGCATGCAAACATCATACAATTATGAGGGCCAATTATGATGTAAATGGAAACACGCCACACCGCTTATAGCCATTGCTGGTGCCTTTTTTTAAAACAAACACACACGTCAAACACATTATTGCAGTACTTTTGTGAAGCACTGATTAGTAATAAAACCTTTTTGACACAATACCTCAGCAGGACAAATACCTCTGATCATCGTTACATACAAACACACACATGCATTGTAACATATTTACCATAGTCATCTCATCTAGTTACCTATAGTGTTAGTTGTGCACATACTCTTTTGCTTCGCCTGTACAGCGGATAGATACATGTACTTGTTTACCTCATTGATTCATCCATTCATGTTTCAACAGTGAAGGGAAAGAGACTGCAAATTTTACTATGCAAACTCCTCCCACAGCACTGACTCCTCAGGTGTGTTCGATTGGTTTTTGACATTAAAGTACAAGCTCTCGCGGTACTTTGAGGTCACACACCGATCAAGTCGCTTCAAGTCAAACACACCTCTTGTGAATCACATTAGCCCCTCCCAATCTTTAACCCCCTCCCCTCCCTACCAGCTATATTAGCCATGCCCAGACTAAACTCCTCCCACAGTATTGACTCCACACAAGCAGTGGCTCCTCCTAAACTTTAAACTCCGCCCACTGAGTTTACTCCACCTTGTTCCATTTATTTTTCAGATGTTCTCTTGTGTGTTGTAGTACATGTTTAGCTTTTTAGTCTTACAGTTACAGTGTGTGCAACAGTTGGTGCAGTGCACACATCTGTTACGTTTTTTTCATAACGTTTGACTTTTGTGCATCATATCAGTATTAATAATGTTTTCTTCTGTTGGTGTTGATTGTATGTCGGTGGTCAACAATCATCTCGGTAAATAACACACGCACAAACACAACACAAATATGGGAGATACGTCATCTCATGTTCACACACACATCATGTATACTCTTGAGAACATGCTCTCACCCCCCTGAAGATGGTGTTCTGTTTGCGCTGCAATTGAGCCAGTATTTGTGGTGTTGATGGTAACGGCACTAGCTCTGAGCAGAAATCAGCTTCATACCTGATCACTGCAGGACTTTAGTAGAAACGGAGCAGAATATCACACTGAACTACTGCTGAGGAAACTCTGTGTGTCATTTTGCTCTCCCTCTTTTTCCCCAACCCTTCCTATGTTGCTGTGCTCTGTTTGCAAACAGAAGACACATTAATACAATTATTTATTTGAAGTTTCTTGAAGGTTTGTCTAATCGAGGGCAAACCTGGAGAAATTCTTTAGTAACTGGTTTTGGTTTACTTGTACAAACAAATTATGTGTCAATAAATTGTCTAAATAAAATGATTTTGATTGTGTGCTGTGATTTTGTTTGGTTTGGAATGTTACTGTAGTCATTTTAGTTAAATATATTACACTGCGTTGGGCTCTTTCAGGTGTGCTGGCAAACCAAAGCTCTATTTCAAAATTACCATTGTGCACTTTGAACATTTGCCGCTGAACCCAGGATGAGCCATTAGGACTAAACCTGGAGTTAATGTAGTTGCTTAGTGTCATGTCCAGGGGTTTCCAAAAGCCAAATATTGTTGCAAGTTTCATCTTTACCAACAGAACTTATGACCATAGTTGGCTATGATGTGATTCGTGACCCTCGTTCTGGGAAAAGTGTCTGCGGATTCACATGCATGCATTTTTGTCAAAAAAAAATAAAAAAATCTGGCACAATCCAGGACACACATGTTCAAATGAAGGGATGAGACCATAGACTATCCCCAATGCAGACCATACTCACATGTACACCACTCACACATAGAAATGCATAATAAAATTAATTTAATTTTTACAAGATTGATTTTTTTAATGTCTAAATATATATCTGAATGTATAAAAAGTAGGGCTGTAAAACGATTAATCGCATACAAAATAAAAGTTTGAGTTTGCATAATATATGTGGGTGTACTGAGTAATTATGTATATATATAAATACACATTCATGTATGTATTTGAGAAATATTTACAAGTATATGTATTTATATTTTTATATAATTTATATTATATATAAATAAAAATATTTTGTACATAACATATTTCTCTTAAATAAATACATTAATTTGTGTGTTTTTATATATACATATTAATTACACACAGTACTCACACATATTATGCAAAGTCAGACTTTTATTTTGTATGCGATTAATCGTTTGACAGCCCTAATAAAAAGCAAATTCAAGTTTCAAATTTTCTCTATATTGAATCTCCATAGAGAAACTATAGGCCCTGTAGTGGCAGTAATCATAAAATGCAGATTAATATCATATTTTTCCACAAGAGGTCAGCAGAGACACTCAATTAATGTATGATTTATTATTAATGATTTTACTAGACTGTACTTGTCTTTTTTTTTTCTTGTGAAACAATTTAAAAAAATGCTTGCTTTCAATTAAAATAATAAAATTCAAGAATGTAGAAATACAATTCCGTGTGGCTCCTCCCTCCGGTAGGTGACGCTGTGAGCGCGTGAACGCAGTACCACGTGTGTCGCTTTTCGTGACACGCGTCCGCTGCGTGTTTCGGCCCTTTCGCGTGCTGTGTAGCGGAGTCGTGTACGCCGCAATCATGGCTCTGTACAACTTTAAAAAGATTATGGTGGTTCCCACCGCTAAGGTAGGAAATTAACGACATGTTTTTACTCTCATATGCGGGGTTAAATACTGTAGAAAGTGCTGCTGGTGTTGCTGTTAATAACGGACATTGACAATATGTTGCTCGTGATGTACACACGTGCGCGCGGTGTTGAGCCATTTAACTTTTCATGTGTTGTATTTTTATTTATTCCATTACTATCAACATGGCTAAATTGCTGTCATATGTGAAAATGAAGAACGAATGGTTATGGGTTTAATACATCTGGAGATTAATGAAATTAATGCGGTTGAGATATTTGTTTGCTTAATACGAAAATAAAATTTTAGATCCGCTTAATTTGAAATAACTCAGTCTGTGATCACTTTACTTTTTGTGTCCATTTGTTGTCAGTTGTTGAATTAAACCACTACCCCCAAATGTGTGCCAGGGTTCCTGTGGTCATGGAAAACCTGCACTTTTAAAAGAAATTTTAAAAATAATATTTTTATTTCTGGAAAGTTAATGCAAATATAGTGGAAATCTAGTGGATATAAGTTATTTCTATTTGTATTTCACTGGCTAATTGATTTTTGTGAGTGCAACCTTTTATACAGTTATTTAATATTGTTATTTATTAGTTTACCTATTATGTAAAATCATTAAGACCTTACTCCTTAAGAATCCTTTGGATCATGGAAAGTCATTTGCCAAAATATGTGGGAAGCTTGGTGTGTTTCAATAATGTTACTCAAAGTTTTTTTTTTTATTGTAATAATAAATCAAACATAAAACCATTTTCTTGTTCACTTCTCTTCATTCAGGACTTCATAGATCTGACTTTATCCAAAACCCAACGAAAGACTCCCACTGTTATACACAAACATTACCAGATTCACAGAATAAGACATTTCTACATGCGCAAAGTCAAATTCACCCAGCAAAACTACCATGATCGACTGTCACAGATCCTCACTGATTTCCCCAAACTGGACGTAAGTGTTGCACAAACTTCACAACACACGGGACAAAGTTTACATATGCTGATCCTTCTTAATCATCTTAGATAAATGACTTCCTATGTATCTCTCTCAGGATATCCATCCCTTCTATGCTGATCTGATGAATGTGCTGTATGATAAAGATCATTATAAACTGGCTCTTGGTCAGATCAACATCGCAAAGAACCTCATTGACAAGTGAGTTTGGTTTATCATCATCCTGCACATATGGTCTTTAGATTTTTCTTTTTTGTTTTTGATTTAAATATAAATAAATATATTTGCTGCTCATATCTGTAGGTGTATAAAATTCTTTTAACTGAGTAAAACTGTGTGTCTGCATTTGTAGTGTTGCTAAAGATTATGTGCGGCTCATGAAATATGGAGATTCGCTGTATCGCTGCAAGCAGCTGAAACGGGCCGCCCTGGGTCGCATGTGCACCATATTAAAGAGACAGAAACAGAGCTTGGAGTATTTAGAACAAGGTACAGACACTTACACACATCCACCAATATTTTCCAGCATGCCAGAATGAATGAATCATTGCTTAAATTATACAGGTCAAACATTTGGGGTCCTTAAGATGTTTCTTTTTTAAATGTTTTTGAAAAAGTCTCACCAAGGCTGCATTCATTTGATCAAAAATACAGTAAAAAGTTGTAATATTGTGATATATTATTACAATTAAAAATTTGAAAAAGTCTTTTGTGACTGGTAGTGTGTACTTGTGGAGTAATGTTTGGCTTTAGCCATCAAAGCATAAATCTAAAATAGGCACAAACTTTTACATCTGATGCACATAGTAAATGCATATTTATCTTATTGTAGTGCGGCAGCATCTGTCCCGTTTACCTACTATTGACCCGAACACCAGAACCCTCCTGCTGTGTGGTTACCCCAATGTCGGCAAGTCCAGTTTTATCAACAAGGTTTGTTTGTGCATGTGAATGTAGGTTAAATGTCAAATCTGTGTGCGTTGTAGGGTTGTGCCAATAGACAATAGCCAGAGATATTAAATTGTTGTTATTCTACTATTAATGTTACAAATCATTTGCCCACTATTTCATAATTTCATAGCATATCACCACATAAACAATATGCTGCGAGGATAGATTAGCTTGCTTTTAATAACATTTTAGGTCTATTATACAGTGAAATTAATGATTAAATTATGTAATAAGTCTATATAATGGGTCCAAACACTGCAATAAGTCATAAATGAAAATTAAGAGCAGCTTTATTTCAAACAGTGACTTTCAAAAGCAACTTGTTTAACACGAAATACTTTTTTGCTACGTATGGGCCACAAGAGAAATATTAAGAAACTAAATTAAAGGGTTAGTTCACCCAAAAATGAAAATAATGTAATTTATGACCCACCCTCATGTTGTTCCACACCCGTAAAACCTTCGTTCATCTTCAGAGCACAAATTAAGATATTTTTAATAAAATCTGATGGCTCAGTGAGGCCTCTATTGCCAGAAATAAAAAATTGGTAGTTTGACATGCGATCCAAACCACTGATTCGAAACAAAAGATTTGAAGCAGTGTTTTGAAATCGGCCATCACTAGATATTGTTGAAAAGTTTAGGTTTTTTGGCGCACAAAAGTATTCTCATCACTTTATAATATTAAAGTAGAACCACTGTACTCAATGTTTTAAACATGTTTTGAGTACCTTTCTGGATCTTGAGAGGTTCGGTGACTTTGCTGGCAATAGAGGCCTCGCTGAGCCATCGGATTTTATTAAAAATATCTTAATTTGTGTTCTGAAGATGAACGAAGATCTTACGGGTGTAGAACAACATGAGGGTGAGTAATTAATGACATTATTTAAATTTTTGGGTGAACTAACCCTTTAAGACGGTTATATAACATTATCAACTTACATTGAAGTAGATTCATCTTTTGTCGTCTCTGAGAGAATATGCACTGTTAATGCTCGGTCAGTTTTCACTGTCATATTTTGTAGTGAATAATTAATTAAGGTTTGAGACTTCTTCACATGTATAACTCTTGGGCAAAGTTTGCATATTGCTTGTGAAATCCACTGGCTTGTCTTCATGGTTTACTACTGAAATATTTCCAATATTGCGACGATATTTTCTTTATCACTAATTCCATCTTTGCTCGAAAAATGATAGACGATTCACATTTCGCAAATGTCATTTCCTGTGATAAAGTAAATAATTAAACAAATGAGTAAATAAACAAGTCACTTAAAGGTGCCATCGAACGTTGTTTTTTTACAAGATGTAATATAAGTCTAAGGTGTCCCCTGAATGTGTCTGTGAAGTTTCAGCTCAAAATACCCCATAGATTTTTTAAATTCATTTTTTTTAACTGCCTATTTTGGCTCATCATTAACTATGAGCCGATTTATGCTGCTGCCCCTTTAAATCTCGTGCTCTCCGTCCACGGAGCTCGCGCTTGCCTTGAACAGTGCATAAACAAAGTTCACACAGCTAATATAGCCCTCAAAATGGATCTTTACAAAGTCTTCATCATGCATACTGCATGTATGCATTGGATTATGTGAGTATTGTATACTGTTATATTGTTTACATTTGATTCTGAATGAGTTTGAGGCGGTGCTCCGTGGCTAATGGCTAATGCTACACTGTTGGAGAGATTTATAAAGAATGAAGTTGTGTTTATGAATTATACAGACTGCAAGTGTTTAAAAATAAAAATAGCAACGGCTATTGTCTCCGTGAATACAGTAATAAACAATGGTAACTTTAACCACATTTAACAGTACATTAGCAACATGTTAACAAAACATTTAGAAAGACAGTTTACAAATATCACTAAAAATATCATGTTATCATGATTCATGTCAGTTATTATTGCTCCATCTGCCATTTTTTCGCTATTTTTCTTGCTTGCTTACCTAGTCTGATGATTCAGCTGTGCACAGATCCAGACGTTAATACTGCCCGCCCTTGTCTAATGCTTTGAACATGAGCTGGCATATGCAAATACTGGGGCGTATACCCCGACTGTTGCGTAACAGTCAGTGTTATCTTGGGATTTGCCTCTTCTTCGGAGGTCTTTTAAACGAATGAGATTTATATAAGGAGGAGGAAACAATGGAGTTTGACACTCACTGTATGTCATTTCCATGTACTAAACTCTTGTTATTATCTATGCCAAGATAAATACAATTTTTAATTCGAGGGAACCTTTAATGATTAAATGAATGAGCAATATGCCCAAGTAAAAAAAGGCCTCCCCACACCACAATATTATTGTGTATCGGCGGTCTCACATGCTGATGATAGGAGGGTTTGACTGAGGAGTATTGCCCAGCACTAGTGCGTTGTTTTTTAATATTAAGTTTTAATGTGTGTACAGGTGACCCGTGCTGATGTTGAGGTCCAGCCGTATGCCTTCACCACCAAATCTTTGTTTGTGGGTCACATGGATTACAAATACTTGCGCTGGCAGGTGAGTGTTAGAAAAATATATGGTTCCCGGACAACATTTAACTGAACTGATTTAATATTATACAAATATTCTACCATTTTATATAATAAAAATGTTCCTAAACTGATGTTTTTACCTGATATTTACGGGTCTGTGTGTGTAGGTGGTTGATACCCCTGGTATTCTGGATCACCCTCTTGAAGAAAGGAATACCATAGAAATGCAGGCCATCACCGCTCTGGCTCACCTGCGTGCTGCTGTCCTCTATGTCATGGATGTGTCAGAGCAGTGCGGACACACGCTCGCACAACAGCTAGAGCTGTTCAACAATATACGGCCATTGTTTGCCAACAAGGTATGCATGCATACAAAGATGTAAACTTAAATGCAGTAAAACATCATATAGTTTTGTTGGGCTGAATGATGACAGTGATTATTTATGTAATGCAGCCTCTGATCGTGATGGCCAATAAGTGTGACGTGAAGAAGATCAGTGAACTCTCGGAGGAGAATCAGGTAAATGACATTCTGATTCTTCTTATACAGGGCAGGAATTTCTGGAGCTGAAAGAAACCTAAAGGGATTAATTCTATAATTCACTCACCCTCATCTCATTCCAAACCTGTGCTGTTTTTCTTTCTCAATGAAACTATAAGAATTTTGAAGAATCTTCACATTTGTCTCTTTCATGCAGTGACAATTCATAGTGAACTCATCTGTTAAGCTTCAAAAATGTTGAAAAAATAGGTCCATATGATTTGTGCATTATATTCAGAGGCTTCTAAATTCCCATGATAGCTTTATGTGAGAAACAGGACAAAATTTCTTGACAGATGAACTCAAGAACCTGTGAATCAATGTCCCAAAGAATCAAGTAAAAAAAAAAAAAAAAATTCATGAAATGTACACTTCTGTTCAAAAATGTATGGTTAGTATGATGTTTTTTTTCTTTTATTAGCAAGGGCTCTTTAAAGGATTAAGGCTCCGGTATACTTCAAACGGTCTTCTTTTTCGTTCTTCGTTTAGGGGTAAAACAAAGTTGAAATGCGTGACCAGCAATATACTGTAAATGAATATCTGACGCCGCCCACACTGCTAAGAGCGACTTTAGATGAATATGTAAATGTGCCGTGCACTTTCTTCTCAGTAACAAAATAAACACAACAAAAATGAGAAAACATAAGAAAAGGGTCTGATTATAACAGCATGGGAATGTTAGCACGAGCTCTGCAAAGTAGCACTCCAGTCACGTCCCGTCTTCATATAGCACTTTATTCAATAGATTGCTTAAAATCAAGCAGCTTTACAGTATCAAACACGAAAAACTAGTGCCTCATTTTTTTACAAGCACAACTTCATTTTGTACTATAAAGCAGCTATCTAGTGTGTTCATGTTTTCACCCGCGGATCTCTTACCTCAACAAAATCTACAGACGAAATGAGTCAGAGTGCGAGTGAAGGCGGAGCCTCAGCGCACGCCTCCTGTTACGTTATCGTCACTGACAAATGGTAGTACGAAGGTGTTTTGGTGCTGAAACGAACTTTGTTTTGGCCTGATTTTGTTTGAAATGACGTCACATCAGTCTTAGTTAACCCAAAAAAGGAAATTTCTGTCATTACTCACCTTCATGTCATTCCAAACCCATTAGACTTTTTTTGGAACAAAAATTAAGATATTTTTGATGAAATCCGAGGGTTTCCGGGCAGCAATGTCATTGCACCTTTTGAGGTCCAGAAAAGGTGTTTAAGACATTGTTAAAATAGTCAATGTGACTACAGTGATTCAACTTTAATGTTACGTGAATACTTTTTGTGTGCAAAAAAAAAACTACTTAAACACAGAAGCGCTGCACTGCGTTCACTACGTCAACAGCATAGGAGAATAACAGGGGAGAGAAGAAACCGTTGAATAAAATCTTTATTTTTGTTTTGTTTTTGCGCACAAAAAGTATTCTCGGCGCATCATAAAATTTAAGTTTGAACCAATGTAGTCACGTGGATTATTTTAACAGTGCTTTTAACACCTTTCTGAATGATGAGGGTGAGTGCTTAATGGCAGAAATTTCATTTTTGGGTGAACTAACCCTTTAAATTGTTAAAAAGTGACAGTAAAGACATTTACAATATTATAAAAGCTTTCTCTTTGAAATAAATGCTATTTCTGCTTTTGTTTCTTTTCATTAAAATATGTGGTTTCTACAATAATATTAAGTAGCACAACAACTGTTTTCAACATTGATAAGAAATGTTTCTTGAGCACCAGAGCAGCATATTAGAATGATTTCTGAAGGATCATATGGCACTGAAGACAGGAGTAATGATGCTGAAAATTTAAATGGATTATATTTTAAAATGTTTTCAAAATGAAAAGTTTTTTTTTTAAATAGTATTTCACAATATTACTATTTTACTGTATTTGATCAAATAAATGCAGTCTTTGTGAGCACAAGACTTTTTAAAAATCTTACCAACCACAAACATTGGTAACACTTTATTTTAGTGTCATTGTTACCTATGTTACATGTAGCTACTATTATAATAACTATAAATTATGTATAATTACATGCAACTAATCCTAAACCCTAATCCTATACCTATAGTAAGTACATATAGTCCTTAATATTACTCTGTAATTATACATTTAAGTACGGTGTAGACACCTTAAAATGGTGTAATCCAAACTTTTTAATGGTGCTGTTCAGGCTACTTTATGGTTCTTTTTGTTCTTTTATGATCTTTTGGTGTGTAGATTCTCCTTTTGTGTTCCACAGACAAAATCACAGCCTACAGATTTGAAGACCGTTTTCAGTTTCAATTTAACAGAAGTTTTATGATAAAACTGTCACCAAAGTGTCACTGTTTCATCCTTTATCTAAGATCTATGCTAGATCTCATTTCCAACAGTTTAGAGTTTGATAGACGTTATAAGAGAATGTTGTACCTTCAACTTGTGACTTCCTGCATCGACACTAAACTGAGCTCTGTGTGTGTGTAGAAAATCTTTGCTGATATCTCTGCTGAGGGGGTCACAGTGATTGAGACGAGCTCTTTGACAGAAGAGGGAGTGATGCTGGTGAAGACTGAGGTAAGACCAACCAATCAGCTTCTCACTGACATATGCTTACTGAAATCAGGCTGTTGGCTACATGTACTAGTTTCTAGAGTAAGAGACTTTTGTAGGCTGATATAGATTGGTGGTTTAGATGATTTGTGATTTTAATTTATTTTTTACAGGCATGTGATCGGCTGTTGGCGCACCGTGTGGATGCAAAAATGAAAAGCAAGAAGGTCCATGATGTTTTGAACAGACTCCACCTGGCAGTGCCAGCCAAGAGAGATCAGAAGGTACACACTCTTTGCACTTGCAAACCATTGTCCTCTTGGTTGTAAGCTTATTGCCTTAAAAATGCTTCCAGCAAACAGTGTGTTTGTAAAAGTTTATGATTTGGTTTGTGCAGGAAAGGCCTCCATTTATTCCCGAAGGGGCTTTGCTACGTAGGAAGGCGATGGAGACGGATGCTCCCAAACGCAAACTGGAGAGAGACCTGGAGGTTGAGATGGGAGATGATTACACACTTGATCTACAGAGTAAGACATAAACACACATAAACATGTAGATAAAATATACACACTCCAAACATGTCTGAAAAAATGTTGTCGTTTGTGTTCAGAATACTGGGATTTGATGAATCCAGAAGAAAAGCAGGATAAGATTCCTGAGATTTGGGAGGGTCACAATATTGCTGACTACATTGACCCGGATATCATGAAGGTATTAAAACAAATGCTATATCTTTAATCTGTAACTCATTATATCTCATTTCAAAACTGTTAACCACTGATAATTCAGTATGATGACATTTATTTGGTTACATCCTCTTTTCAGATGACATGTTCTGAATTTCTGTCCTTCCTCTCATTTTCAGAGGCTGGAGGATCTGGAGCAGGAAGAGGAGCTGCGTGAGAAGGCCGGAGAGTACGACTCTGAGGAGGAGAGTGAGGATGAAGAGATGAAGGAGATCCGACAGCTGGCCAGTCAGATTCGCGAGAAACGGAAGCTGAAGATTCTCGCGTCCAAAGAAAAAGACACACAGGGACCCAGAATGCCCCGCACGGCCAAAAGGGTTTGTCCTTCTGTCCAGCAATCTTATTTTTGTATACGTTTAAATTATAGCAAGTAGTTTAATATTGAATATTACATAGACATTTTAGGTAAAGTCTGTTATTATTCAGATGAAGCACTTTTCATTTTTATTCTTTTTTTTTTTACATGGAATATTTGTTGTTCAACAACCTATTTTTATCATTTTTTTATTTGCAATTGATTTGTTTCCTTGGGTTAATTTGAATGGTCTGTGTGTGAATACAGGTGGATAGAGAGAGACTGGAGAAGGAGATGTCTGATCTGGGTTTGGACATGACTGATAAAGATGATGTAAGAACCTATATACTTAAAGCTTTTCCATTGCTTTGTATCTCTGTTGGTAACACACTTGATTTTATATACCATTTGCTGTCTGTTTCTGTGTACACTAAACATGTTTGTGTTCATCTTTTGTCCCTCTATAGAGCCACTACGCTCAAAGATCTCGCTCTCTGGTTCGAAAGAGGAAGAGGGAAGTCTCCGCACCACCGCTGTCACGTACTCGCAGTCAGAGCGCCTCGAGACCACCAAGGGACCAATCAGGAGTCAGAGATGCCAAGGTCCGATTCAGAAACTGCCTGTATTCATTTACAAGACAAGTCATATAGTTGGTTATAGAGAAAGATCTTGCATATGTTGCTCAAAGGACAAACCTGTTCATTTGACTTATCTCTCATTTATTCCAGATGTTGAAGAAGGTGAAGACCATGATGAAGAGCTCACAGAAGGACATGAACAGGCAGGGAAGGAAGGGTGAATCTGATCGACACGTGTTTGATCTCAAACCTAAACATCTCCTTGCTGGAAAGAGGAAATCTGGTACCACCAGTCGCAGATAAATGCAGCCTTATTCATTTACATCTGACTTGTGTACTCATATCTGTCCTTTATGCCATTATTAATAAATATTTGTTATATTCTGTACTTTTACTAATTTTTTCTGATGCAGGTGATAATACACTTGTAAAAACGAAAGAATGATTAGTTATTGAAATGTTTAATCACATCATTCTAAGTGTCTGATAACATGCAGAATGATAATGAAATGTACAGGATCATGATTTAGAACTCTTTTTGCAGTGGGAGTCAAATAAACCTACCAACAAAAATATTGAACCTTAAATTCATGTGTGAAATTGATTGAATCATGATAGTAATGTTTGTCTTTCTGTGTGGAAAGAAATGTCCAGTATGTGTGTGTGTGTGTGCGTGTGCGCAAGGGAATAAGGTGTGTGAATCACCCACCTTTTTCTGTCTGTCATTATTTAATTTGAGTATTGTTGATTTATCAGCTGGTTAAATTGTTTAAATATTTAATGTAATATTTTGTATTGTGTGTGTATATATATCATAGTATAAGTATAACTATGTAGTATAAGTATATTTAATAGCAGTTTATGATTGTTGTAACAATACAAAAAGAGTACATGTGACTTTTATTTTGACAAAACATCTGCGCGAAGCCCCCCGGAAACGACATCAGCCTCCACTAGCAACATTCTCAAAGCGTTTACTTTAGATCGTTTCAGACAGAAAATCAAAACACCACCGGGCAGTCTCACTTTACGGGCAACGAAGGCGGCTGTCACCGTAACCTAAAGTTGCACTGCAACGCACACACTTGTCCGCGGGACCTACAGGCGGCCCAAACGCAGAGGAGCGAGAAGGATGGCGAATTACCGGGCGTTTCACACCCAGCTCGCGACCATCATGGAGACGCTGACTCGTGCGGCGGTGGCAGAAATCTGCGAGCTTGTGGACGATGGCTACGCCGTTTTACACATCGAGATCTCACGCCATCAGAAGGAGAACGAGGAGCTCCGACGGAAACTGCAGCTTATAGAGTCTATAGTTGCGGCGCGGGGGTTCAGCGACGAGACGACGGTGGCGCGAGACGGTCGGTGTGACAGTAGTGCTCGCGAGTCACTAGTGGGCAGAAAAACGTCCGGAGGCGGAGAGTCCACCAGCCGGGGTGCAGTGGCAGAGGTTAGCTGACCATTTGTTTTTGTGATCATAGTGGAAGCAATATATATATGTGCGCGTGTGTGTAAAATCGAGTATTATTTTGTTATTGATCGGATTCCAGGTGCGCGATGAAGGAGATTTGATCCAAATGCAAATCAAAGAGGAGGGTCTCGAGCAGCCGCCGCTGGGAGGTGAGTAGCTTGGGATCATTCTTTTATGCATTACCATTTAAACGATCTAACTTTAAAAAAAAAATGAATATCCATGCCATGTGTTGTGATTCAATTAAGATTTTTTTTTTTAAGTCACCAGACTGACAAAGCTCACAACTTAACAAATAAACGCCAGTGTTTAGACACTTGTTGCTTCTAAAAACATTTTTTACACTTTACATTAAGATTACATATATTGTCTTGTAAATTATACCAGTTGTTAGTGCATAAGGTAAGTTAACCTATTAATAGGATTTCCTACATTTTTTTTTTACTAATATGATAAAAAATGTATGATGGGGACATGAAAATGTACTAGATACTAGGAATGAGCCTGAATGTCCATTTCTACCCCTTCAAAATGAGTGCTATGTGTTCATACTGTCAAGTCACACCTTATATAACGTTAATACAGATTGTTTCAAAGCGGCTTCATGGTAATAAACGTGAATAACAGTGTTAATGTCGCAAAGTTCATCAATTATGAAACAACTTAAATTTTAGCTCTACAGAAGACAATAGTGCCATTATTCAGGTCAATGTTGATTCAGTTCAGTTCAATAAGTGTCAGTTTTGCAGTTCATCAATTATAAAACAACATTGATTTCAGCTATAAAGCAGTTGTGCAGAAGACAATAGTGTCACTATTCAGCTCAATTCGGTTCAATGTTGATTCAATTCAGTTCAGCCGTGTCGATGTTGCTGAGTTCATCCATTTTGAAACAACTTCAATTTCAGCCCCAAAGCATCTCTGCAGAAGACAATAGTTTCATTATTAAAGGGTTGGTTCACCCAAAAATCAAAATTATGTGATTAATTACTTTCCCTCGTGTCGTTCCACATTTTTTTTTTTTTGTTGATAAAATCCAATGGCTCAGTGAGGCCTGCATTGCCAGCAAGATCATTAAGACTTTCAATGCTCAGAAAGCTAATAAAGACATTTAAAACAGTTCATGTGACTACAGTGGTTCAACCTTAATGTTATGAAGTGACGAGAATATTTTTGTGCACCAAAAAACAAAATAACGACTTTATTCAACAATATCTAGTGATGGGTGATCTCAAAACACTGCTTCATGAAGCTTTGAAGCTTTACGAACCTTTTGTTTCGCATCAGTAGTTTGGAGCATGAATCAAACTGCCAAAGTCACAGGAACCATTGAAATTTCGAAACACTTATGACGTAACTAAGCCTCGTTTACTGAAATCACGTGACTTTCACGCTCCGAACCTAATTCGAAACAAAAGATTCGTAAAGCTTCGAAGCTTCATGATGCAGTGTTTTGAAATCGCCCATCACTAGATATTGTTAAATAAAGTCGTTATTTTGTGTTTTTTTGGCACACAAAAAGTATTCTTAATATTAAGGTAGACCCATTGTAGTCACACGAACTGGTTTAAATACGTCTTTAGTACCTCTCTGGGCATTGTAAGTGTTAATTGTCTTTCAAAAGCCATCGGATTTTATGAAAAATATCTTAATTTGTGTTCCGAAGATGAACGAAGGTCTTATGGGTGTTGAGTGACATGAGGGTGACTAATTAATGACATTATTTTCATTTTTGGGTGAACTAACGCTTTAAACTCAGTTCAGGTTTTCGTGTTCGCATCCAATTTTGTTAGTACAGTTAGATCGCTAATATTTTTTTGAATATTAATTGTCTTTTAAGCCCCAACTGAGCAAGCCAAAGGTGTGTCAAAGCAGCTTTGTGGTAATAGAAAGGAAAATAACCGTATTAATGTTGCAGAGTTCATAATTTAACAAACAACCTCAATTTCAGCCATAAAGCAGCTCTACAGAAGACAATAGTGTAATTATTCAGCTCAGTTCAGTTCAACAGTATAATTGTTGCTGAGTTCATAAATTATGAAACGACTTCAATTTCAGCTATAAAGCAGCTCTTTAAAACAATAGTGTCATTATTCAGCTCTGTTCAGTTCAATGTTAATTCAGTTTAGCTCAGTAATAGTGTCAGTGATGCACTATATCAATTATGAAACAACTTAAATTTCCACTATAAAGCAGCTCTATGGAAGACAATAGCATTATTATTCATCTTAGTTCAGTTCAGGTTTTTGTGTTCTTATCTGATAGTGTCAGTACAGTTAGATTGATAAATGACATTAGATTGATTTTCTGAATATCAATTGCATGCAAATGTGACATGTATGCAAATTGCCTTGTATTGCATTTTCTATGCAAATTATTACTTTAACTTTTCAGTAATTCATAGTGGGATTTTTTTTTAAAGGTGTCATCGAATTGAAAATTGAATTTACCTCGGCATAGTTGAATAACAAGAGTTCAGTACATGGAAATGACATACAGTGAGACCTCCGAAGAACAGGCGAATCTCAACATAACACCGACTGTTACATAACAGTCGGGGTGTACGCCCCCAATATTTGCATATGCCAGCCCATGTTCAAGCCATTACACAAGGGCAGCCAATATTAACGTCTAAACTAGGTAAGCAAGCAAGGACAATAGCGAAAAATGGCAGATGGAGCAATAATAACTGACATGAACCATGATATCATGATATTTTTAGTGATAATTGTAAATTGTCTTTCTAAATGTTTCGTTAAACGTTTTCGTTGTTGCTAATGTACTATTAAATGTGGTTAAAGTTACCATCGTTTATTACTGTATTCATAGAGACAAGAGTGGACACTATTTTCATTTTTAAACACTTGCATGTATAATCTGTATCTGTATAATTCATAAACACAACTTCATTCTTTATAAATCTCTCCAACAGTGTAGCATTAGCGGATAGCCACGGAGCACAGCCTCAAACTCATTTAGAATCAAATGTAAACATCCAAATAAATACCATACTTACGCGATTAGACATGCTGCATGATGAACACTTTGTAAAGATCCATTTTGAGGGTTATATTAGCTGTGTGAACTTTGTTTATGCAATGATAGAGTCGAGAGCTTGGGAGGGGGCGGAGAGCGTGAGCAATTAAAGGGACGGCGCCGAGTGTAAATCAGTGCATTGTTAATGATCCCTCAAAATAGGCAGTTAAAAAAATATATTTTAAAAAATCTATGAGGTATTTTGAGCTGCAACTTCACAGACACATTCAGGGGACACCTTAGACTTATATTACATCTTGTAAAAAAAACGTTCAATGGCACCTTTAAACAAAATTTTACTGTAAGATTATATTATTTTGTAAAATAATCATTTTTTCCCATATGGTAAAAGCGACCAGTGAACAGTTTTTTTACTAAACGTTTCTCTCTTTTTTTTTCCTTTTCATTTTTTTACTGTCAAACTATATTGTTCAAAATTATATAATATATCAGTGCATGTATGGCAAGGACATAAAAATACCCAAAATGACCTGAAAGTCCATGCCAACCCTTTTCAAAAAGAGTGTGATGTGTTAATACTGTTTGTTTCTCAACAGATGAGGATGACGATGAGGACGAAGGTGAAAGTGTTTCTGCCATAGCTCACGACTCTCCTAAACTAGATGTTGCTGAGCTCTCGGGACAGGACTCTCACACACTCTCACACTCCCCTGACCATGACACACACTCTCATACGCTCACATTTGCAGACACACACTCTGGCGCTGACGAGTCCCAGCACTCCAGCGTCGATTTGTCTGCTTCGGATAACGCTTCCTTCTCCCTTGCTCAATCCGTGTCGGATACTCGCACTTCCCATCTCCATCGAGTGTTTCAGGAAGACTTGTGTGCGAAGAATGACCTGGACCCGGTATCCGATTGGGCCGCGCACTCTGTCCGTAATACACTGGCACACTTGCAGACCTCACCACAGAGGATTGGTGGGTCAGACTCTTTTGTATCACATAATTCTCCCTTGTTTGCGGCACAGCGTCTCGTTGCTCTGGGTAACGTCTCAGGACTGGGTCTCTATGGGCGGCTGGGCGCTCTACGGGGAGGCGGAGCCAGCAAGCGACACTTCATCTGCTCGATCTGTGGGAAGAGTTTCACCACATCACAGAGTTTGGACACGCACATGCGCATTCACACTGGAGAACGCCCGTATCGCTGTGAGCAGTGCGGGAAGCGTTTCACACAGTCTGGACACCTTACGGCTCACCAGACTGTCCATACCGGAGAGAGACCGTACGAGTGCACCCGCTGTGGAAAACGATTTGCAGGAAAACAGTACCTGCGCATACACACCAAGAAACACCACCCTGACTTACACGCACTCTCTCAAATACCGACTAACACACAGCAGGACACGTTGCCCTGAAAGATACACACGCTCACAACAGAGAATGCAGGACATCATTTTTGTAGTTTTTTTGTTGTTGGTTGGAAGTGTCCTGCAACCACTGAGAAGTTTAAAATAAGACATTCGGTATGCCAGTTGCATAGTGTAATTTTGCAGGGAGATTATGTGGACCCAACAAGCATAAACTAGAAAGTTGGTGTGAGCACAGGTTTTTGTTAATACCTTCAACATGAAGTACGCAATTTCACCTCAACAGCAGAAGTACTTAATGTGTACAGGATTTGTTGTTTATAAAGTTTATGATCTAAATTAGATATAGATTATACATATATATTTGCAGCTAGCCACGGCAGAAACACTAACTGGAATTGTCTGTTGTATTTAATAGAAATAAATGGTTATTTCAGGAATTTTGTCTGTCTTTTATTTGTAGCTAATAGGGCATTATCAGTGCCCTAGTAGGAAAAAAATACTATGTTAGTCAATGGGGGGGGGGGGATCTGCTTGGTTACAAACATTCTTCCATACATCTTAATTTCTGTTCAGCAGCACAAAGCAATTTATACAGGTTTGGAAATACTTGAGAGTGAGTAAAGGATGACAGAATTTTCATTTTTGGGTAAACTATCCCTTTAAAGCAACAGGTCTGTAGTCATTTAGTCCTGTGATCCTGGGTTTCTTTGGGATGGGGATGATGGTGGAGCGTCTGAAGCAGGAAGGGACTGGTGTGCAAATATTTACAAGAAAAACTAGGCATAAACTACATGAGAAAAAAAACAACCAATTCACACTAATAAAGAAGACGTATTCCCAATATACAATCATGAGAACAATGATGGTCATATACTATGTAAATGGAAATGGCTTACATATTGTTACTGTCAATGAATATTCTTAATTCTTTTATTTATTTACACAAGAGTATTAGTAAAATGACATTTATTAAAATGACTAAATAATTTGTTTAGAAAATAGAACCCATAAAACTTTTACTGATACGGTTACTTTGGTCACACAAAAGTTGGCATCTATGAATACTCTAGGTACACATTGGAATGATCATTACACATAAAAAGAAAAAGCTTACAGACTAGCAACAAAAGACATTTACATAATATTATACAAATAATATATTGATGGTTTTAATTAATTAGCTAGTGTAAAGTCGCTGATGAATAAGGCATGTATAAAATTAATGTAGGCTCCTATGCTAAAAAAAAAAAAAAAAAAAATCATTACATTACTACAGACATTCCACCAATGCAGCTGAGCATGTGCCGAAAAATCCTGATCGGAAATCATACCGTGCATAAGTAGAGATGCAACAAGAACCAATCCTCACAGTGTTCAGAACTGTTTGACCCGATAGTTGAAAAGCACTGAATGTGTAAAAGGTATGTAATCTATTATGTTGAATCACACAATTTGACTTGTGCATTATAGTAAACCCAAAACCCAGGATAGAGAGGCTGAGTGAATGTGGTGTGGACTCTGTGAATGAGGGTCATTGTGTCAGAGACGCTGTAGAAGGACAGAGTTCCTGCACTGTGATCCACATACACTCCTATTCTACAGGAGCTGGAGACTACAGGGAGTGAAGTCTGTTTGTAATTGTAACAGAATAAGCAACTGGACTCAGAGCAGGACAAACTCCACGACTGATCATTATGTCCAAATCTACACTCATCTCCCCACCACTTCCTGCTGATGCTCTTATATGACACTGATATATCCACCACACCACTCCACTCAACCTCCCAGTAACAGCGTCCACACACACTCTCTCTACACAACACCTGAGACAAATGAGTAAATCTGACTGGATGATCAGGATGCCGCTGGACCTTCTTCATGGTAGTAACCACTCTGTTCAACTCAGAGAGCCTGAGGTATTTATGGGCTGAATCGGAATCCAGAGTGAACCGCTGGTAATCTGAAAACCAAACACATTTCAATCAGTAAATCTGAGCAACAAATATTGTCTCAGCAAATAAGCTTGTTGTTTCATGTTTTCATCAATGAAAACTGTGATTGATGATGTGCATCAACGCAATCCTGAATAACACTTACACAAATCAATCAAATTTCAGCAGTGGTGAGTTAACCTAAATGTTTATTAAAATGTATTATATTTTAGAAACCTGTCTGTAAAGTTTTTGTTATTTCCTATTCTGTTAAATCTTTAATCTTTAGAATGTGTAAAATGTAGTTAGAATAGTTATATTTGTTTTGATAAAAACAACTGCTTTGGCTTTCTCTCCATCCTCTCTTTCTGTGTGTGGTTATGTTTATATATATCAAAAAAACTTACATTGTAGGAACTCATTCCTGCTCTTGTATTCAGGGGTGGGAATCATCTCGATGTATCTCACTGTGGAAACCATTAGACATCTTTAATGTAAGAATATACATTTTTATCCACCTGTATTAATGCAGTGTGTTGTAGGATTACATTATGATCATTATATTGACATTCTGAGAGTAAATGCATGTTTCAATACTTTACCTATTCTACATAAGTTTTCTTTCTCCTCTTTAAAAGCATGCTGCAGTTTATCTTCCAGCTGAGAGACAAATGTTCTTAAATTATCAAAAGAAAGACAAGAACTGACAGTAATGCCGGACAAGTTTGTAGATCCAGGAGGGACAGAGAGAGACTGGAAACTCTACACAGACACAAAAACAAACAGCAGGAAAATCAGAAAATCACATTTCTACTACATAAAGATCTTCTTACTTCCTAAAACTGAACATTCTATTTTTCAGATCTTTGTTACCTGGAGGAAATGGATGTGACCTGTGAGTGAAAGCTGCTCCAGCTCAGCATCTCTCCTCCTCAGGTCATCAATCTCCTGCTCCAGTTGCTCCAAGAGTCCATCAGCTTGACTTATAAGAACCTTTTCCTGGTCTCTGATCAGCTGTGTCACCTCAGAGCGGCTTCTCTCAATGGAGTGGATCAGCTCAGTAAAGATCCTCTCACTGTCCTCCACTGCTGCCTGTGCAGAGCGCTGTTAGGACACACAGAGAGAGACGCATTAGAATCAGCTCTTACTGGTCCCTCACACAGTCTGTTCCCCACAGTGGGCTTCAGTGGGACTGGAAAGAGCTCCAGCACTGGCTCCTCACTGACTGATGGAGGAGAGTCCTAACTGAGTCTGAAACAGCTCTTCCAGCAGCCAGCAGTTGTTCTTCTGCTCAAAACTCACCTTGTGAGACTCCACAGCCTCTCTCAGATCCTCAATCTCCTTTTGTCTCTCCTGGATTCTCTGCTGGAATTTTCTCTGGGTCTCTTCCAAGTGTTTCTGTAGGACAAACAAATTACAGTAAAACTTGTGTCTGACTGTCTGTTAAGAACGTGGGATTTCTTAATTCTAATTTTGAAGTCTAATTCCTTTTTCTTTTCTTTTCTTTTTTTTACAACTATTTATACAGGTGCTGGTCATATAATTAGAATATCATCAAAAAGTTGATTTATTTCACTAATTCCATTCAAAAACTTGTATATTATATTCATTCATTACACAGAGACTGATATATTTCAAATGTTTATTTCTTTTAATTTTGATGATTATAACTGACAACTAAGAAAAATTCCAAATTCAGTAACTCAGAAAATTAGAATATTGTGAAAAGGTTCAATATTGAAGACACCTGGTGCCACACTCTAATCAGCTAATTAACTCAAAACACCTGCAAAGGCCTTTAAATGGTCTCTCAGTCTAGTTCTGTAGGCTACACAATCATGGGGAAGACTGCTGACTTGACAGTTGTCCAAAAGACGACCATTGACACCCTGCACAAGGAGGGCAAGACACAAAAGGTCATTGCAAAAGAGGCTGGCTGTTCACAGAGCTCTGTGTCCAAGCACATTAATAGAGAGGCGAAGGGAAGGGAAAGATGTGGTAAAAAAAAGTGTACAAGCAATAGGGATAACCGCACCTGGAGAGGATTGTGAAACAAAACCCATTCAAAAATGTGGGGGAGATTCACAAAGAGTGGACTGCAGCTGGAGTCAGTGCTTCAAGAACCACTACGCACAGACTTATGCAAGACATGGGTTTCAGCTGTCGCATTCCTTGTCAAGCCACTCTTGAACAACTGACAGCGTCAGAAGCGTCTTGCCTGGGCTAAAGACAAAAAGGACTGGACTGCTGCTGAGTGGTCCAAAGTTATGTTCTCTGATGAAAGTAAATTTTGCATTTCCTTTGGAAATCAGTGTCCCAGAGTCTGGAGGAAGAGAGGAGAGGCACACAATCTACGTTGCTTGAGGTCCAGTGTAAAGTGGTTTTGGGGTTTGGGGTGCCATGTCATCTGCTGGTGTTGGTCCACTGTATTTCCTGAGGTCCAAGGTCAACACAGCCGTATACCAGGAAGTTTTAGAGCTCTTCATGCTTCCTGCTGCTGACCAACTTTATGGAGATGCAGATTTCATTTTCCAACAGGACTTGGCACCTGCACACAGTGCCAAAGCTACCAGTACCTGGTTTAAGGACCATATCCCTGTTCTTAATTGGACAGCAAACTTGCGTGACCTTAACCCCATAAAAAATCTATGGGGTATTGTGAAGAGGAAAATGCGATATGCCAGACCCAACAATGCAGAAGAGCTGAAGGCCACTATCAGAGCAACCTGGGCTCTCATAACACCTGAGCAGTGCCACAGACTGATCGACTCCATGCCACGCCGCATTGCTGCAGTAATTCAGGCAAAAGGAGCCCCAACTAAGTATTGAGTGCTGTACATGCTCATACTTTTCATGTTCATACTTTTCAGTTGGCCAAGATTTCTAAAAATCTTTTCTTTGTATTGGTCTTAAGTAATATTCTAATTTTCTGAGATACTGAATTTGGGATTTTCCTTAGTTGCCAGTTATAATCCTCAAAATGAAAAGAAATAAACATTTGAAATCTATCAGTCTGTGTGTAGTGAATGAATATAATATACAAGTTTCACTTTTTGAATGGAATTAGTGAAATAAATCAACTTTTTGATGATATTCTAATTATATGACCAGCACCTGTACAGTGCAAAGATCATCCAGTCAGCAGATCAAGCGCGGCAATGGCACAGTTTGAAGAAAAGAAAAAAAAACATATTATTATTCATACCTGTTTCTCTGTCCTCCCTTCAGCAGGTGATACGGTATCATGGGCTTTGTGTTCGTTCGCCATGCATAGAACGCATACACAGATCTGATCAGTACGACAGTACATTTCCAGCAATCTGTCATGTAGAGGGCAGATCATCTCCTGCAGTCTTTCAATGGCATCAGTCATTTTGTGTCGCTTTCTAGAGTGAAATTCCTCGTGACGATCAAAATGGGTCTGACAGTAAGATTCCAGACACAGCAGACAGGACTTGATGGCTTTGTTTTTGTCCCCAGTACAGACATCACACTCCACATCTCCAGATCCAGCGAAACACCGAGCAGAATGAGCAGCTTGTATTGTTGTCTTCTTTAGTTTCTCCACCACTTCAGCCAGCATGGTGTTTTTACCTAAAACAGGTCTTGGAGTGAAGGTCTGTCTGCACTGAGGACAGCTGTAGACTCTCTTCTGATCATCCTGATCCCAGCAGTCTGTAATACAGCTCATACAGTAACTGTGTCCACAGGGAATGGTCACTGGATCCTTCAGTAGATCCAGACAGATTGAACAGCTGAACTGATCCTGAGCCAAAGAAACACTGGATTCTGCCATTTTATTGCATGCGCTCACATACAGAGATAAGCCAGCAACAGCTAAACGACAACGTTTCGTTCGCCTGCACTGGTTTCCTGTAGTAGTTTCCTGGTTCCGTGTTTAAGGGTACGTTTACACGACAACTAAAAACTAGTGATGTTACGCACATGGTTACGCACAACGATACGTCAACGTATCTTTTTTTACAGTCTATGGTCCAACATTGGTCTGGGCTGCTGGGCAAGACTTCTGCTCTCTATAAACAAATACAAGTAAACGGGGAGTTTCCTTTCTTCTGGACAAAAAGCACAATAACGTTTACATTTGTCAACCTATTTATGATCTTCTTAAAAAGGTTCTGCCTCCCAATTACTTAGAAAATCGCTAGTTAGAACTTGAAAATTATTATTACAAGGATTTGTGAAAACTCACGCGTGTTAAGCACAGATTTGGTTAATTTTTCTTGGTTAATAATTGTACGTCCCTAATGTAATATAATATAATTTAATATACATTCACCGTGGAAATATTCTCTCTCTTCAACACCGTCATGTTTGCTTTTTCTCTTAAATCACGTCATGATGTCACATGACAATTTCAAACGAATGTGAAGCAGCTCAAAACCTTATCTGAAGCATTTATCTTAAGGCCCTTTTCATTGAATGTATTTCTAAATGTATTGCCCCTTAACTTTTTGCAGTTTAACACACACGTGTTTGTTTTATTATTATACCAAAACAATAAATGTCTTTATAGAAATGTTATCGAAAAAAGATATAAAATTGTCTCTTCATTTTAAATGGACAACATTATGTTTGTGTCTGGTATTAAAAAATGTGTTTTATTTGGGTCTAAAAAAAAGTAAAATTTAATGATCTATAAGCATTTAACAGATTTCTTTTATAGACTAATTAGCATATAAGTAAAAGATTCCTTATCCCGTGTCTCACTCTAGTGGACAACATTAATATTACAGCTTGGATTATAAAATTAGATTATAAATTAATATTTAAAGGGAGAGTAGGCCATTTTCAGATAGTCTAGCAATAGCAAGCTAGCTTTGAAAGCATAAGATCCCACCCTCCCTTCAGAGCATCTCTAAAGTCACTCGTCCCTCAAAACATATAAACACATACAACAGTGAGCAAACAAAGCATCACAAGAGATGCCGTTTAACTATCTCATGTTCAAAAGCACATAACATTATAATAATAATGAACATAAACAACTTAGAGCACTGATTTATACAAACTGACTGCTGCAGATTAATTCTGGTGTTGATAGTGTTGCCTTTGAAACATATAAATTTGAGTCACAAACTGCTCTGAGTATAACATCTCGGGCTTCCTTTCGATGAGGTACACTCGCATTGCGTCAGTGTTTTCTTATGCTTATGGGGAAAACAGTTTTCTCTGAATACTGAAGCCTGATTGGTTCATGTCTGCGCACCTGCACAGACAAATGGCTTTTCAGCCCACGAAAATGGGTGGGGCTGACTTGCTAATTAAGTCTTGCTGAAAGCCATTTTAGTCAGAATTTTTCTTCTTCAAGCACGAAGATCATCTACTCACTGAAGAAGACGAAGCCTCTTGCCGTTGAAGCAAGCCACCTGCAGCAGATTAACAGTGCCTCACAGCTCCAGCTAACTGCATTTTCAGACGAAAGCAGAAAAGAGCAAATTTCTATCTTAAAGAGCAACGGCGTTTGATACAAAATGTCACACCGCGAATGCGCCTCATGCAGGGCTCCCCTGCTTCCCTTGTACTGCGAGTACATGAATCTCACACTGCTGCACTCACAGATCACTTTCTTTAAAGAGAGAGATCCCACCTCGCATACTCAAGACAATAACAGTGGAGCAGCGGGGTGGAGCAACAGGGCTGTAGCGAGCTCAGACCAGCGCCCCCATGTCTCACTGTCCCCACAACATGCTGAATCTTATGACTCAGAGCTCATCTGTGTCCTTACCATAAATGAGTTGGGCTTGGACTGGTCAGCTCCAGAAGATCCCACTCGCAGCCACCTCGATGAGTGGTTCCTGCAGCCGGGGCGCCGGCAACAGGCCCCCCACCAGTGACCAGTCACTGGTGACCAGAAGTTCACAAAAAAATGACCTTGGCACGCCCCCCCTATTCAGCAAGCGTCCATTACTCTTCTTCAGCTGCCCTCACCATGGTTGATAGCACAGAGGAAAACGGCTACACTAAACTGCCGTCAATGGAAGAGTCCGTCACTGCACATCTCTGACCTCCTGCAGCCCTCGGTTGGAAGGACAAAGCTGCCCACCAGTCTAAGCTGTGCATAGCGACATCAGCTCTCACAGCCAGAGCATAAGCCGCAAGCGGCCAAGCTGGTTCCGCCCTTCACACAATGGCTTTCCTACAAGTTTACCAGGCCAAACTTCTCCGCGCCATTTACGAGAGTGGTCCTGATCCGGTGGCCTTCAAGGAGCTGTGAGACTGACCTTGCTCTGCGTACCACTAAATCTACAGCCCAGGCAATTGGTCATGCCATGGTCAATTTGACGGTTCCCCAACCATCAAAAGCAGCACTGCCATCCAGTGAAGCATTACCCATTTTCCAAGCACCAGGGACCCTGTCCTAAGCTTGTGCTGGATCCTGAGCCACCCAAACAGCCCTGATGTTTCAGGCATAAGAAAGAGTAGTCTAAGTCCTGCCGAGGCCAAACCGCCCCCCAAATGTCTTTGCATGCGTTGGAGGCTATGTGTTTGTTGTCAGTACTGCGTCCGCCCCACCAGTGGTATATGCACCCAGAACTCTTTATGCTATTATAGGGAGTCAAATGAAAAACAAACACCTTTTAAATGAGTATTCCTCCTCATTATCCTGCCGCAAGCATCACCCCCCGCCACAGTGTGCGGCCCTTCAACCACTCACCGCCCGGAGCCATGTTTGAGAAGCCAGTCCTGGTGTGTCAAACTGGGTTTTAAAAATAGTAAAATGCATACTGAATTACCTCAACAATTGGTTGCTCTTAGCCCAAATGAAGGAGGAACTGTGGTTCAGAATCAACCTGAGCAAAAGCTTACTGTCCCTTAGCAAACGCATCTCGTTCCTGGGGGGAGTATTCAACCCAAATGCAGGCAAACGTTCCCTGAAAATTCAGAGACTAGCAGCGTCATTCAAAGTTGGGGACAACCTCCCCCTGAAAATGTTTCAGAAACTACTGGGCCTCATGGCAGCAGCCTCCTCAGTAGTTCCCTTGGGCCTGTTACATATGCAGCTACTACAGCACTGGTTGTAAGGCCCGCATCCCACTTCGAGCATGGATGCTTATTCTCAGAGTGATCCACAGTGGTACCAAAGCCCTGGTCCCATGGAAAGAGCCCCATCTGTATCATTTGAGGGTAGAACTGGGCTTACCAGAAGGAATGTAGTCGTGACAGACGCCTCCAAGATGGGTTAGGGTGCCCTATGTGATGACAGGCGGGCCTTTGGCTCCTGGATGGAGTCAATGATGAGCTGGCACATCAGCTGCCTAGAAATGATGGCAGTACTTCTGGCATTCAAGGAGCTCCAGACAGAACTCAGGGAGCACCATGTCCTGGTCAGCTGTTATCAGCAGCCCTATGGCCAATCCCTCTGAGGAGGGACCTCCTTCCCCAGGCGGAGGGGTCAATCTGGCATCCCCAACCCAAGTTGTGGAGCCTCCATCTGTGGCTGCTCGACTGGAGCCTTCACGCCTTTCCTAGGATGTCATGAACAGGATCTTTGAGGCTATGGCGCCTTCTACCAGGTGCCTTTATGGCTAAAAATGGTTTGTTTTTTCTGGCTGGTGCTCAGCTTGGAAAATAGTCCACTTCTTTCGCAAGATCACTCATATTCTTGCATTCCTACAGGAGCTGTTGGACAGCGGATGCACCCTGTCCAAGCTCAAGGTATACACGGCATCTATCATGGCGTACCACACTCCTATTGCTGGCCAGTCAGTTGGGAAATATGACCTGGTGGTCATATTTCTCAGAGGGGCCAGGAGGTTAAACCCACCTCCCCCAACACGGTTCCCTCCTAGGACCTGTCCATTGTCATGAGGGCACTTTGTGACCTTCCGTTCGAGCCGTTCACAATCTTCAGCCTCTCTCGCAAAAGACCGTCTTGTGCTGGCTCTAACATCGGTCAAGGAAGTTGGTGATCTGCAGGCGCTTTCAGTGGATGCTTCCTCAGAAATGGGTCTTTACAACATGGTATAATAAATGATCTGTGAGTTATTTTAAGCTGAAAATTCACAGAAACTTTCTGGGGACACCTGGGACTTAGATTACATCTTTGGTCCGCCTTAATGCACAAGAAACTGTAACTTTTATATTTGTTTGATTGTGGTATATGTATAAGAAAAATACAGAGAATCTCAGGATATCTTATATATATATTTGTCCAATTTGTACAAACATATTGAAAAAAAACATTCACAGCAGTAGAACAATTATGTATTTTATGTATTTGTAATTACAACTATAGTATAGTATAGTATAAATTGTATGAAATATAAGTGTAATATAAGTTCAGATATAATAGTACAATGTACAGTATATAAAAACTTTATTCTATGCCATATTATTATTATTATTAGCCTATATTAAATTACTATTATTAATAGCCTAAAAATATTATTGAGTACAAGTATAATATAGTATTATTAGAATGTACATTTCCTGAAGAAAATGTAAATGGTGCTTTCAGTGACAAAACTCGGCACTCGGTTGATAGGGTGTTTCTAAGCAATTGCTAAGGTGTTCTGGGTGGTTGCTAGGGTGTTCTGGGAGGTTTCTAGGCAGTTGCTAGGGTGTTGTTGGTGGTTGCTATGGTAACCTGGGTGGTTGCTACAGTACTTGGGGTTGTTGCTATGCGGTTGCTAGGATGTTGTGGGTGCTTAATGACAAAAATTTCATTTTTTTGGTGAACTAACCCTTTAACCCAGGATTTACTAGTGTACTATTCAAGAATATGTATGAATTATGAGAAACATGGTAGAAGGAAACCCAGTTTTACATTTTCCAAGGTCTCAGAATTACCCTGAACAAATTATTTAAAGTCTAGTAAGTGTTTGTTCTGAAGTCTCTTAAAAAGCTTTTACTGAACATCAAATTTCATGTTTTCAAGTGCAATGTTTTTGCTAACTGATATGAAAGTGGTTTTGCTGTTTGAATGTGGCATATTCACACTAAATGCTGAAGTAGTCACTAAACCACACTTTAATCTTCTGATTTTCACTCCTTCAGACATGAACATCTCTCGTATCTCCTCCACCGCGAGCGTGAAGATGTACAGAATGACGATCCATTCCTGAGGAGATGGAAGCTCCTCCATTTTCACAAAAACCACATGTGATGGGTAATCGGCGTGAGTGGACGTGGACCTCCGATTCACTTTTCATTTTCAGCAGTGTGCATGTGGCATATTCAGTCAGCCATGATTTTGTTTTGCCAATGAAAGTGTCCAGTAAATAGCTGACCTTCTATTTTAATTTTTATATCGTTTATTTATCTTTGGACTTAAATTTGTAGTTTTAATATGCTGCTGACTGGATTTAGCCATAAAGAATTTAGCTAATAATTCTGTAACAATGACAATGAAATCTAATCTAATTACTTTTCATTTGTATGTAAAACAACTTATTTTCTCAGAGTCAGAGAAGATGCCTAGAGCAAAAATCCAATCGTGTCCATGTGCTGATATGCAAATATTTACAAGAAAATCCAAATAAACTACAAGACAAAATAACGACCCATTCGATCTAAGACGACATATTTCCAACATACAATCACGATAAAGATGGTCATATGCTAATTCATTGGAATAAAACAATATGTAAAGCTTACATATTGTTACTGTCAAAGAAGTTTCAGAATATATGACAATGTATTTTTTAGAAAACATAACCCATAAAAACTTACTGATACTATATGAAGTTCAAACCAGTGGTACGGCAACATCGGGCCAAATGGTTTTTGTTAAACAGTGGAAGTCTAGAACAGTTTGGATGATTACAGGTTTTCTTTCCCACTGTGATGCTCCAAAATCAAAATTAGAATGTATGTTACCTTGGCAAAACAAAAGTTGGCAACTACTGATACTCAAGGTCAGGGATGGGCAACTTTGGTCTTGGAGGGCCACTGTCTTGCAGAGTTTAGCTCCAACCCAATCAAACGCACTTGAACAAGCTAATCAAGGTCATCGGGATTCCTAAGCTACAGGGAGGAGAGTTATATCAGGGTTGGAGCTAAACTCTGCAGTTGCCCATCCCTGCTATAGGTACACTCTGTGACGAATGCGTTATGAATGA
This sequence comes from Chanodichthys erythropterus, assembly GCF_024489055.1. NCBI lineage: Eukaryota > Metazoa > Chordata > Actinopteri > Cypriniformes > Xenocyprididae > Chanodichthys > Chanodichthys erythropterus. The sequence continues at coordinate 3,262,251 of NC_090236.1, read as the reverse complement.
TGATCTTATAAAAATAATGGAAAAAGTTTATTAACTTTATTGACAATTATATTTTTAATTAGCAAACTAGCATATTATCACTGATGAATACGGCATGTAGAAAGTTCACATATGCTACTATACTAGAAAAGCATCATTACATCACAAAGATTCCACCGCTGAGAACAGTTTGCAATAACACCAAGCAGATCCGCGCTTAAGTGGAGATTCAACAGGAACCGATCCTCACATTTCTCAGAACCCGATAGTGGAAAAGCACGGAATGTGTAAAAGGTCTAGTCCGTTAGGCTGAATCACACAATTTCACTTGTGCATAATAGCAAACCAAAAAAGCAGGATAGAGAGGCTGAGTGAATGTGGTGTGGACTCTGTGAATGAGGGTCATTGTGTCAGAGACGCTGTAGAAGGACAGAGTTCCTGCACTGTGATCCACATACACTCCTATTCTAGACAAGCTGGAGACTTCAGGGAGTTCAATCAGATTGTAATTGTGACCGAATGAGCAACTGGATTCAGAGCAGATCAAACACCAGGACTGATCATTACAACCAAGCTCACAGTCACCCCCCCATCCTTTCCTGCTGATGCTCTTATATGACACTGAAATATCCACCACACCACTCCACTCGACCTCCCAGTAACAGCGTCCACACACACTCTCTCTACACAACACCTGAGACAAATGAGTAAATCTGTCTGGATGATCACGACACGGCTGAGCTTTCTTCATGTTAGTAACCACCCTGTTCGACTCAGACAGCCTGAGGTATTTATGGGCTGAATCTGAATCCAGAGTGAACCGCTGGTAATCTGAAAACCAAACACATTTCAATCAGTAAATATGAGTGACAATTATTAAAACAGCAAATAAGCTTGTTGTTTTTCATGTTTTCATCAATGAAATGTGACTGATGTTGTGCAACAATTATGCAATCAATAATAACACTGATACAAATACAATAAAAACTAAATCAGTTTTTTCATGTTATAACTTAAGCTTTGTTATTGGGTTAACCTAAATATTACATTGATTTTACTATATTTTAGAGACTTAGATTGTATTGTCTGTACATTTTTAAATTTTCCAATTCTGTTAAATCTTTAGCAAGTCGACCACATGTCAAATTTATTTTAGATATTTATTCAGAAAGAAAAGTTTGTTTGTTTTGATAAAACAACTGTGGGTGTCCTCATGTTTATAGGGAAGAAATATTAATATTATTAATAATAATAATTTTAAAAACTTACATTGTAGGAACTCATTCCTGCTCTTGTATTCAGGGGTGGGAATCATCTCGATGTATCTCACTGTGGAAACCATTAGACATCTTTAATGTAAGAATATTTAATCATGTATTTTAATGCATTGTGTTGTAGGATTATATTGTTTTCAGGATGTTCATTATATTGACATTTAGAAGAGTAAATGCATGCTTCAATACTTTACCTATTCCAAATAAGTTTTCTTTCTGCTCTTTAAAAGCATGCTGCAGTTTCTCTTCCAACTGAGAGATAAATGTTCTTAAATTATCAAAAGAAAAACAAGAACTGACAGTGACGATGGATAAGTCTGTAGATCCAGGAGGGACAGAGAGTGACTGGAAACTCTACACAGACACAAAAACAAACAGCAGGAAAATTAGATTCCTTCTATCTTACGGAACACAATGTTCTATTTGTCAGATCTCTGTTACCTGGAGGAAATGGATGTGATGGTCTGTGTGTGAAAGCTGCTCCAGTTCAGCATCTCTCCTCCTCAGATCATCAATCTCCTGCTCCAGTTGCTCCAAGAGTCCTTTAGCTTGACTTATAAGAACCTTTTCCTGGTCTCTGATCAGCTGTGTCACCTCAGAGCGGCTTCTCTCAATGGAGTGGATCAGCTCAGTAAAGATCCTCTCACTGTCCTCCACTGCTGCCTGTGCAGAGCGCTGTTAGGACACACAGAGAGAGACGCATTAGAATCAGCTCTTACTGGTCCCTCACACAGTCTGTTCCCCACAGTGGGCTTCAGTGGGACTGGAAAGAGCTCCAGCACTGGCTCCTCACTGACTGATGGAGGAGAGTCCTAACTGAGTCTGAAACAGCTCTTCCAGCAGCCAGCAGTTGTTTTTCTGCTCAAAACTCACCTTGTGAGACTCCACAGCCTCTCTCAGCTCCACAAGCTCCCTCTGTTTCTCCTGGATTCTCTGCTGGAATTTTCTCTGGGTCTCTTCCAAGTGTTTCTGTAGGACAAACAAATTACAGTAAAACTTGTGTCTGACTGTCTGTTATGAACTTGTGGGATGTCTTAATTCAAATTTTTAAATATAGTTCCTATTTATCCTTTCATATAGGCCTATCTACACTGCAAAAGTAGATATATTGCAATGTTATCGTTTTGGGGGGAAAACATATCATTAAGAAAGAAAGAAATTAAACTTTGCTCTTATTTCATACCTGTTTCTCTGTCCTTTCTTCAGCAGGTGATACGGTATCATGGGCTTTGTGTTCGTTCGCCATGCATAGAACGCATACACAGATCTGATCAGTACGACAGTACATTTCCAGCAATCTGTCATGTTGAGGGCAGATCATCTCCTGCAGTCTTTCAATGGCATCAGTCATTTTGTGTCGCTTTCTAGAGTGAAATTCCTCGTGGCGTTTAAAATGGGTCTGACAGTAAGATTCCAGACATACCAGACAGGACTTGATGGCTTTGTTTTTGTCTCCAGTACAGACATCACACTCCAGATCTCCAGATTCAGTGTAACATTGAGCAGGACGAGCAGCTTGTCTTTTTGTCTTCTTGAGTTTCTCCACCACTTCAGCCAGCATGGTGTTTTTACCTAAAACAGGTCTTGGAGTGAAGGTCTGTCTGCACTGAGGACAGCTGTAGACTCCCTTCTGATCATCCTGATCCCAATAGTTTGTAATACAGTTCATACAGTAACTGTGTCCACAGGGAATGGTCACTGGATCCTTCAGTAGATCCAGGCAGATTGAACAGTTGAACTGATCCTGAGCCACTGAAATACTAGATTCTGCCATTTTATTGCATGCGCGCACAGACAGAGATAAGCCCAAAACAACCGAACGACAAATACGTTTCGTTTTCCTGAGCTTGAGAGTATCCTGCTTCTGTGTTTGAGAGACGTGTAGTTCGTGTTCGAATCGGTCCTTTTGAACAGCGTTCGTCTTGCTTTAGGTCAATTTCCGCCACCTACTGGCAAGGAGTGTGTGAACGAGCAAATTAAAAACAAGCAAACAAAACTAAATCCTTCTAAATGTATCGCAAATATTCATCATACACCCTTAATCGGTTTCTGTGCATTCAAAAATATACTCTTTAATGTTATGACATTAATTTCCTGTCTCTTAATTTTTTAGACAAGCTGGTTTCTCTTCAGTAGCCTAAATACACTTTTTTCATATGATATGCAGGGAATAATTAAAGAGTTAGTTCACCCCAAAATAAAATTTCTGTCATTACCCACCTTCATGTCATTCCAAACCCATAAGACCTTTGTTCATCTTCGGAACACAAATTAAGATATTTTTGATAAAAATCCAAGTTTGTTTTTTATCCCCCATAGAAAGCAATGTAATTACCGCCATTCAAGGTACAGAAAGGTATTAAAGACATCTTTTATTAAAATAGTCAGCGTGACTACATGGGTTCAACCTTAAAGGTGCCCTAGAATAAAAATTTAATTTACCTCGGCATAGTTAAATAATTATAGGTCCGTACATGAAAATGACATACAGTGAGTCTCAAACACCATTGTTTTCTCCTTCTTATGTGTTTGATTTGTGCACAAGACCTCTGAAGAACGGGCGAATCTCAACATAACACAGACTGTCGGGATCATTACTATGTACGCCCCCAACTTTTGCATATACCAGCCCATGCATTAGACAAGCCAGTCTTAACGTCTGGTGCTGCACAGCAGAGTCAACAGACTTTTATAATAAATTTTATAATAAAAACTCAAAAAAAAAAAAAAAAAAATTCTTACCAAGTCTACTATGTATAAAATTTATTACATTATGATTCAAGAAAGCTTTTAATTGATATTTTTTATTTTTTAAATGAAAATCAATGTTTTAACAAAAAAAGTCTATTAAGGAATGGTCACATTTCGCCTTAATTTCGCAGAAAAAAAATGGTCCATTTTCTATAGTCAATAGTGTTGCAATATATGAAGCACACAAAAGTCACTTTCATACCAAGCAGCTTCTATTGGTCAGTGTGGCGAATTTGTGTGATCAATTTGAAGAGGTGCAAAATCTGCATTGGGAACTTTTTCGCCCACGTGCAAAACATGAAATAAATGGAATTCATCCGTGAATTTTTGCAGAGCAAATGTTAAATTTGACCGCACATTTAGACAGGAAGCAATATCACACAATCATGCTGCTGGTCAGAAAACCAAGATGTCTGTGACTGTTATACAGTCCGATTGTTATACGATCCGATTATGATTCTGGGAGTCACAATCTGATTCCAAAGCGATTCTTGATCTACTTTATTATTATTATTTATTAATTAGTTTAATTTAAAAAATAAATTTACATATCCTAACATACGAATGCCTAATTATAAAGGCCTAATTTTTAAAATAACTACAACTTGAAAAAAATAAAACAATTGAATGTTAAGAATTTTAAACTAATATAACTTCAGAACATACAAGAAAGTGGCAAATAATAAAGAGGAGCAACAAAACATATTACAAGCAATAAACAAAAAATTACTTTCATTATTTCAAGTCATGAAACCAAATTTGACAATATTTACTTTGTTAGTGCATATTACTAGTCTTGTGATGAACAATTAATCTTAATACACAGAATTGTTTTTTTTTTCATGGTAATCTTTAATCAAATCTGAAATGTCCCGGTCTGGAATGGCATTCCTTCACTGATGACGTCAGTTTGACAGCTTGGGTTGAAAACACTTAAACTACTCCTCTGCAACCATCTGCTATTAGCTTGAGATTAATAGCCTTGTACAACGAACCCACACCCGAAGTTTAATCAAAATCAATTAATGTATGCAGAAGTTATAACACTTCCTGTTTCCCTTTTCTCGCCATAAATTTGTTGCCTTGTAACGGCCAAACCGTTTGAGATATCCAACATCCGTCTGCAATTAAACAACTTCAAAAAAGTTTGGTGTAAATTGTATAAACCCTGTAGGAGTAGTAGTATAAAATTCATAGCCTGTTTTTTCAAAAAAATCCACATTCAAACTAAAATAGCTGATTTCCTGTTGGTCGGAGCTAATGAATGTAAATTAGAAAATTGTTCGGCTTGATAAAAGCAATATGTGTACCAAGTTTGGTGACTGTAGGCAAAAGTAACCCCCCGACTTTTGTCAAAAGGTGGCGCTATAGAGGCCCTTCTTCCTGCCCGTTTATGCGGTTTTGCCTGTGTCTGCAGGCTGGCCTTTTCAGTACCTGGATCCTACTACTACGCAGCCATGATGTTGTAATTGATGCAGTATGTGGTCTGGCATTGTCATGTTGGAAAATGCAAGGATGGGAGCATATGTCGTTCTAGAACTTGAATATACCTTTCAGCATTGATGGTGCCTTTCCAGATGTGTAAGCTGCCCATGCCACACGCACTCATGCAACCCCATACCATCAGAGATGCAGGCTTCTGAACTGAGCGCTGATAACAACTTGGGTTGTCCATGTCCTCTTTCCAAAAAGAACTTTGATTCCTCTGACCACAGAACAGTTTTCCACTTTGCCACAGTCCATTTTAAATGAGCCTTGCTTGCGCTTCTGGATCATGTTTAGATATGGATTCTTTTTTGATCTATAGAGTTTTAGCCAGAAACAGCGAATGGCACAGTGGATTGTGTTCACCGACAATGTTTTCTGGAAGTATTACTGAGCCCATGTTGTGATTTCCATTACAGTTGCATTCCTGTATGTGATGCAGTGCCGTCTAAGGGCCCAAAGATCACAGGCATCCAGTATGGTTTTCCGGCCTTGACCCTTATGCACAGAGATTGTTCCAGATTCTCTGAATCTTTGGATGATATTATGCACTGCAGATGATGATAACTTCAAACTCTTTGCAATTTTTCTCTGAGAAACTCTGATATTGCTCCACTATTTTTCGCCGCAGCATTGGGGAATTGGTGATCCTCTGCCCATCTTGACTTCTGAGAGACACTGCCACTCTAAAAGGCTTTTTATACCCAATCATGTTGCCAATTGATCTAATAAGTTGCAAATTCGTCCTCCAGCTGTTCCTTATATGTACATTTAAATTTTCCGGCCTCTTATTGCTACCTGTCCCATCGGGTTAAAAAAAGACGTGATCGCTATAACTTTCACATCCATGTGATTGGACTCCTACAATGAACACACAGCTGAAGTTTCATAAAAATCAGTGTATGCATAAGTTATAACACACTTCCTGATTCCCTTTTCTCGCCATAAATTTGTTACCTCGAATATCAAAAATCTGCTGGCAATTTAGCATCATCAGTGTCTTGACTTCATGCTGACTGAGTTTGATGGTGATCAGATTAATCACCAAGGAGGAGTATATCAAATTCCAGAGCATGCATTTTTCAAACAACGTTTAATAACACTTCCTGTTGAAATACCAGGAGTAAACAGGGCATTTGTGTTCATTATGAGGTATCAGTTTAAAAGCACATACTAAGCATTCATGGTAGAAAAAGTTTACTCTTCTTCACACTTACAGTGACCACAATGATCTTTTACGATCTCTTAAGACCATTGCTTTGAATGGTGATTCGAGTGACAGATTCTTAAATTTACACATCCACTGTAAAAGAATGTGAAAAACATGTAACTGTGAAAGTTCTGCTGAGTTCAGTGTTTTGTTTCTTTACGAATTTCTTCTCATATTATCATCTTATAATATTATATAATCATACAATGCCCTCCAAAAGTTTGAAAACACCCCTGTCAAAGTGTGGCTTTGGACGATATGAGCATAAATTTGTGCAAATACATTAAAGTAACTTGACATAATCAATGAAGACCAGCAATAATAATTTTCATTTTTATTACATAATAATGGCAATTTATACATGTCAAAGTCAGACATGACCCTTTGCCAGATGTGATGCATGGTTACTGGTTTAAACTTGGCCCAGGTTTGTAAAAGATCTTTGGGTCAGCACACCTTAAGCTTCAACAATTGATTGGCAATTAAGTTTAGAATACAATGAACCAATTAGAAGTCCACTTTAAGGAGAATAACCCTGAAATGTTTTCAGCAAAAACCTTAATTTCTTTTCGACTGATGAAAGAATGTCATGAACATCTTGGATGACATGGGGTGAGTAAATTACCAGGAAAAGTTTAATTAAAAGTGGACTAATCCTTTAAGAAAAATAAACCACATTGTCACATTGTCCTCCATTTTGGAACATATTTTTCTGCAGGGTGCGTGGGTAGTGGTCTATGACAAGGTCAGGCGTATTGGGGTGTATTTGCACATTGCCCTGACAAACATGCATTACCCATTACTGGAATATATAACAAACAGAAAAAGCTAACAAATCGGGGTGAAAGTCCCCTCGAGCACTGTATTAAAACATCTCCTTCAAAGCATCTGCCAGTTAGAAGAAATCAGCATTTGTTATGTATCGTGTATCACATTCATTGATGCAGCCATGCTTATGAACACATCATGGAGTGCCGTTGGCTCACTAATGGGTCTGTTTTATTTTTGGATGCAGGTCATGGTGCCATGTCTTCCTCCAGCCCCTCTCTCCATTTCTCATTTGAATACTGATGAGGTAAGGGGATTTAAAGTCATTGTCTTTTATACATACACTTCATGCTTCTATTACTGTATAGTGAATTCATTTACCTCAAAGATTCTTTTATAAGCTGAAGAAAATTTGATAAATATTGTGCTGTTTATCTCACAGGCCTCACCTTTGACTTAATGCCTGCTTTCCAGATCCTCTGTATATTTATTCATGAGGGAAAATAGTTTAGTGACTGCTAAAATGTATAGCAAAGTAGCCTGTTGCAGAAAAGTAATGTCACCAAAGTCAGTCTTGACCTTATCATTAACTAAAACTAAAACTACTAAAAACATTTCTGTTAATTGAAAGCTTGAAGCTGAAATGAAACCTTAATATCAATATTTAGAAAAAAAACAAAATGACAAAACCACATCATGAAATTACTAAAAATTCAACTAAAATTAACATAAAAAACATAAAAATAAAAGCTAATTCAAAAATTAATAAAACTGTAACAAAACCAAAATAAAATCTAAAATAACACTGCTTCTTTGAAGAATATAGAGTTGCTTGTAATATATAGATTTTCATACTGATTTAGGAATTTGAAATGGACTGAATTTATTCATATTATAGGCTAGGTCTGTTGTTGCCTATTTATTGTATATTTTACATATAGGCCTACTTCCTGTTACAATATTTATAAAAATATTTATTTTAAAAATCCTGTGCAGTATATGGGCTCTTGGCATCTTGTGGCAGTATCTGTATGGGATGAACACGATCTTAGGAACTACAAGTATGTCGACAACTCTATTCTTCACATCGAGAAAGGCGATAACGACACCCTGAATGTGACTGAGTTCTACAGCATGTGCGTGGAAAACCACACACACACACAAACAAACAGACACACAAACACACAGACATATTACTTTTCAAGTAAAATCATTTTGTTCATATCTCCACAGTTTAGGCTGGTGTCAGAAAAATGCTTGGACCTACGATACGTCTATTCTGGAACCTTTCATGTTAAGAAGTGGTAGGAATGAATGTATCTCATCAGACTGAAACAATAATTCAGCATCTATTATGTTTAACATAAAGGGTTCATGCAACACCATCTCATGGCACTTTGTAACTATTTGAGTCTTGGCGAATTAGTTTATGAATTCGTACGATCTGCTTACGCCCCAGTGACTCACCTAATGAGGATAGGGGAGGAGTCGAACTGTGTTCATGCTTACTTTTTTCTAGAAATTGTACATTTTCCTACAATTCACATCGTTCGAATTCATTCAAAATCGCCACCTCATGAAACAGTTACATTTTACAGTGAGATTGGGTTGGTTCAAATCAAGCTATTTTCCTCCCAGAGAACCTTTATAATGTTAATCATTATTTAGGCCTAGTGTTTTCTCTCTTTTTTCCTAAAGATGAATAATTTCTCATGATATTATTTCGATGTATGTATGAGCAGATATGGATGCCTTTGCACTGGTCTGGGATGGCAAGTTCGTAAATTGCCCTTCATGCATTATAATGCTACATGTGGACAGGAAGAATAAAATAAGAAGTACTATGTTATTCGGTCAGTATCATTTTTGATCATTGTTTCCCAACACCTGTGATCAGAGCAACATGTTAAACTGGACAGCATTGAAAACAACATGCACCCTGAAACCTTTAATTAATCTCTAATACTGTATATTATGTGCTGCATGTGAAATTGCAATGCTAAGTAATTCACTTACACAACAGTTTTTTATTCATAATAAAAGTCTGTCTGTCTGTCTTCCACTGAAGATCGGGGTGAAAAAACACCAGATGAAGTGATACAGAAATTTAAGTCAAAAATGGAGTGTCTATATATGAAAGATTTCCTCAAGTTACCTCGGGAAAAAGGTTGGCCAAAGTTTGTCTCTGATGCATTTCATTCTTCACCATGATGATGAAATTATGAGTCTGTAGTTCCATTGTTTATGTAAAACTATTTATCATGTATTTATCATGTATTTCAGCTCAATGTCAAATTGAGGCAGCAGCTTAAAACACAGGGGTAAGTGCAAACATTGTGTTTCTAAACTGACTTCTGTTTTATTTTCATTAAAAACTACACTTTTTTTTCCACTTCCTGCAATTTTTCACTTTTAAAGGTCACGAACAGATGCAGAGATCTTCATTGTCCAGGTCTACAATAAATTACTGCCATGATGGAAATTAGGATTCACTGTTACTGGTGATCTATTAATTGCATTTTCTGATTTGATATATTTTTGTGAATGAGATTTCTTCATAATATATAAAATCAATATTTTGAATGAAACAGTTTGTGTTTTGTGAGTTTGGCTACACACTCGACAACACTTCTGAGATGGTGAATGCAGCTACAGGTCACTAAAGTGTCTCCAGAGGCACTAAATCCATATTAAACTCACTAAACACCACAAGAGAATATAATGAAATATATCAAATGTTAGTTAACAGATCAGAAAAACCCATTAGAATTAACTACAGGGACTTGTTTCCCCCTCACATCGGAGTCATTTTTCCTAAGCTCTGGGTAATTTCTCATCCTGCAACCATTAAATAAGATTATTGTTATGGAACCCAATCTTTTAACAAATAAAACAGACTGAATAATGTCTGGAGCAAATTTGTCAAAAATGAAGGCTACAGTGTAAATTTCAGTCCATCAGTAAATGTAGGGCCATTACATTACTTGTTGATATAACTGCATGCAAGAGCAAAAACAATCAACAGTGAGACAGAACAGAACAATATCTGGATAATAGAGTATGCATTTGCATAAGTTAAAACAATAGTCATGTAACTTGATTAAAGAAATAAACAAAAACTATTATTGTGTATATAAAACTTTATTGATGAAATTTTGTTTTTTTCAAAATACACTGTAAAACTGCTAACCTTAACAAACATTTCTGTTTTAAGGCCTATTATTCCTCTAATACTTTCCAACATAGCAAATTCTATAAATGCATTTCCTTTTAACATTATATTTTACAGTGTATACGAAACACATACAATTCATATTTTACTTTCACATGCAGTGGAATAATAGTAACTAAAGTTTTTACTATTTACAATAATCTTTAGTTTTCTTGTGACACAGATTGTTAAATGCAGTTACAGGTTCACTTCAGTCATCAAAGCTCAAAGGCAGGGAAATAATAATTTAATATTTAATATAATAATTTGCCTCACTGAATACTGTAACAGTTTACTAAACAGTGAATACATTATAAAGAGCTGGACAAATCAGGAGATGCATTTATTGCACTTCCAGCCTAATTTTACAGTATGCTTTGGCATGAAATTACATCCAAACATAATTTTTCAATGGTTTAAAGCCGTCATATTGGAATCACTTGCCTTTTAACTCTGTACCCAGTGACTTATTAATTAGATAAAAAAGGCAATAATAAATAAAGTAAAAGAAATATGGGCAATTCCACGCAAAGGTCATCCTTGCCATGAAAAAAAAAAGTTTAAAATAAAAGAACAAAACCCTATGTAAGTTGTTAATTTAGGTCTGTAATATACTGTATTAATGTGCTCTATTGGACATTTTAAGAAAATTGCCTTGTTTATCCACAATATATGAGGTAAGCAACAATGCTTAGATAACATTTTCAACCAACCATATTTCATGCTCTCAAAAAATGGATCAAAGACCCCCCTTTTTTTAAACTTTATTTTAACAGTAAGCATTGTGTAGAAAGATGGAGGCATGCCTGAGATATAAATACACTCATTTCGTCATAACAGCACTGCCTGTGTAATTTATAAGGGCTGGAATAAAGAGGTCATGACGCTTCAGTGCTCTGTCACGTCCATAACGTTTTAAAGATTAAGTTTGTGTCATATAACAATTATAAATGCAAATAACTTGAAACTTCATATGCAAAGCTAAATTATGTTTATGCTTATTAGGATCAACAATTCATTTTACTACGTTGTTTTGAACAACCATAATAAGCGTTACGGACGTGACCGTTACGGACGCTTCATATTAAATCCTATGAGTTTTCTTCTTTATATTGCTGTGATCTGTTTCAGGCTTACCGTATCAGAACATATCCAATAATAGCAATCATCTTTGTGCTTCATTAGTTTTAATATGAAAAAATGTCTCAACTTTTTAGTTCATTCGATTTTATAACAAAATTCAAACAATACCTATAGATATCACTCGTGAATAAGCGGCAGATCAAGCGGATCAGGCGCACATGAAATAATCTTTGCTCTTTTCCAGTTACAGAACGAAATATCAACATCAGAACGTCGGCCTATATGATAAAGTAAAAAGTACAGAAGAGCATTGTGTCTCATAGGACACTTCCCTCGGGATGTTACGTTTTTACCTATTGGTTAATTGAACAGGCAACTGATGATAATCTCGCGGTCAAACTGACAAAATATAATAATATTGCAATAATTTTGACTTGAAATAAAATGTGATCATTTTTACTCAAGGCTTTGCTTTAAACTGCATAAACTAGCCGAAAATCGTGCGATCATTTAGACATGATTGAAAGTGACAATAGTGTCAATCGGTTCACCTGACTGTGGGAGAAATCTGTGATTTTAAACTGCTATTTGATAAACTTTAATATTTGTTAATGTATTTTAGCAAGCAATGCTGTAAGAAAGAAAATCTGTATTCTGTTATCGTCCTTGCTGTAATGTTACGTCTGTGTTTATAGTAGCCTATTCACTTCACTGTAGAGAGGCGTCCTGAAAGTGCACGAGGAACCTGATTGGTTTAGGCGCGAAACAGGCGCCCTCTAATTCGCTCGCGCTGCCTGTCATTCAATCTCAGGTTTTGACAGCTCGAAGATAGCGTTATCGACAGACAGATAAAAATGGTAAGATGTCACTAAAACAGCACACAATTAAGTTAAATAGATATCTAGTTATTATAATGTATCATATCAAGTAACCTGACCTGATACCCCAGCTCTTTCATCACCTCAGATAGGATGGGTTTTAGAGATGCACCGATCGATCGGCCAGGGATTCTGAGCCGATCCGTTTTGTTACCAGCAGCACAGGCAATCTTGGTATAAACACAGTTTTGAATCGTTAAATAACTAAGAAAGTGAACCCATGTTGTATTTAACAGTATTGAGTCCGTTGAACACCGTTCATAAACTTCTTAAAGGGACAGCAGTCCAATATCCCTGCTGCTGTCTAAGTTAATCAAAAAAAAAAAAAAAAGACAAAGAAAATCACTTTCTGCTCTTGACTGAATACGTTTTATAACTTTAATGGTAAGAATTTATCTGTATTAATATTTACAATAAAGACTACAGAAATTAAGGTAACCCATGTACAATAACACTGAACTTTAATTTCTATTTCTTACCTGAATAAAAACCCAGTTAACCTGAAAACTTTTGAAAATCGGAATTGGCAAAAAAATCGGAAGTCGGAATTGGACAAGAAAATTGCAATTGGTGCATCTCTATCAACATATGACAATAACGACCTCTATATATGACAAAATTTATAAATGCCTATTCAATTAACCTAATACTAGTAATACTATAGGCTGCTACATGTTTGAATTTAGGTAAAAGGTATGTCCAATGCTGAACGTCAGAAAGCTTTCAGGGAAAGGCACAAAAATGATGAAAACTACAAAGAAAAGGAGAGGAAAAGAAAGAGAGAGGAAAGAGCCAGAAAAAAAATACAGCAAACTAATGAGGAGAAAGAAAGAGTCCGCACTCTTGCAAAAGAGAGACAGAGGAAAAGGAGACTCCGTCTTAAACATCAAAGTTTAGATGTTCAACTGGCTCCTGTCCCAGCATACAAGTGTAAGCAGTCTCTTGGAAGGGCGGTCAAACGAGTTCTTACTGCTCTTCCTCAAAGTCCAAACAAAAAAAAAGCAGTGATTAAAAAGATTGTTGACGCAGTTGGATTCATTGAGCACAGTGAAATTAAACAAGTAGACCTATCAGGTACAACAGACCACACTGAAGAAAAGGTCAAGCAGTTTTATGTGCGGGATGACATCTCACGACAGGCACCTGGCAGAAAAGATTCTGTCACCATAAGAGAAGATGGAGTTAAGAAGACATGTCAAAAGAGGCACTTATCTATGTCTGTTTTAGAGGCATATAGAGTCTTTCAGGATGAGTACCCAGAGATTAAAATAGGAAAATCAAAATTTGCAGCACTGCGGTTAAGAGAGGTCTTCACAAAAGCAGAAACACCTCATAATGTTTGCCTTTGTAAATACCATGAGAACACACAAATGCTGCTTGAGAGTGTTCATAAACACATACCACGACATGCCTTCCAAAGCGTATCAGCATTTATCAGAGCTCTGGTCTGCAGTCCTGACTCTCCGGAGTGTATGTTGAATGGATGTAAAACTTGCTGTAATGCAATTCTCCTTCAGAACATCATTAGCAACATCCCAGATGAAGATAAGAACATCCAAACAATGTGGCATTCATGGGAATCTGAAGGAGGGTTTCAGGTAAAGATAATGAAGAGAGGAGAATTGAGGGATGTATTTGCATTGCTGTTGGCATCAGCCACAAAATTTCTTAAACACTGCTTCATAAAAAGAAATCAAAGTGCAGTTTTCCAACAGAAGATGAAAGACACAAGTGAGACTTCAGCGGTGTTACAGATTGATTTTGCAGAAAATTACACTACTGCATATCAAGATGAAATCCAGGCAGCCCACTGGACCAGCAGACAAGTCACACTTTTCACTGCTGTTGCATGGGGCAAAGCAGATGTGCAATCCTATGCAATTGTCAGTGATTCACTGGAGCATGAAAAGAAGGCAGCTGTAACATTTCTGTCCAAGGTGGTGGAAGACCTGAAGAAAAAAAAATCCAAGAATGGAAAAATTGCACATCTTCAGTGATGGAGCAGCATCTCACTTTAAAAACAAATTTATTTGGTCATTCATGTCCACAATCTTTGGGGAGATCTTTCCAAGCCTTAAGGTATTTATTCAAATGTTTTGTATCATAATGGACATATGTGTTACAAGCTTACATATGGTGTTCTTCAATGACAATCATTTGACTGTTTAGGTGGAATGGCACTTCTTCGCCACAAGTCATGGAAAGGGAGCTGTTGATGGAGTAGGTGGGACAGTGAAAAGGTCCGTTAGTTCAGCTGTGCTAAGCCGCAAGGTTATTGTGAACAATGCACAGTCCTTCGCAAAAACAGCTGCGCATTACTGCCCGAACATTAATATTAAACTTGTTATGGAAAGGGACATACAGACGTTCACACATGAACACCAGCTAGAGCGTCTGTGGACGGATGTAAAACCTCTCATAGGTAACTATTGGATAGCAATTTGTGCTCACTAATGAATGCGTGTAAATGATAAAGTTATTAAAGTGATATCTGTAGTATTATGACCTATTCACACTCTTTCTTAGGAACCCAGAGTGTGCACCACATCGAGCCCATCTCTTGGGGCCTCATCAAACATAGTCAGTATTCGTCCTCATTAGAGGCAGCAACACACAAATTTCATCATTCAAATGAGGATGAGCCCCAAGCCCATCCAACTGAGCCACTGGTCAATATAAAAACAGGCGATTGTCTGCAGATCTGCTACAAAGGCAAAAAGTCTAGCAGGGAATTTGTCGGCCTTGTTACCGATTTGGATTCTGATGGGTTAGAAATTCAGTTTCTCAGGAGAAATGATGAAATGGGATTCGTTTACATCCTCCCTACAAAGGAAGACAAGTCATGGGTGGAAAAAGGACAAATAATCCAGCGCCTCAGTCCTTTCCTTGACAACAGAGGCCGTTATCATTTCAAAGAGGCAGTACTGGCAGAGTGAAAGAAAAAAAAATAATTAAGAAGAAAATTCATGAATTATATGAAAGATGAAAGTGTTAAGCATGAATGAATGAAATAAATAAGTTCCTTCACCTTTCCTCTTTCCTCTTTTCTCTCATTATCAATTATTTTACATATCGTATTATGATATTAGCCTGGTAATGTCTGGAATGGCATAATAGAGAAGTGTTTTCTCTCTGGCTAGGGGCGCTTGTCTGAAGTTTAAAATCATTGGTTACCCGTAAGCCAATCAGATACGTTTAGTTATGACGCCTGTACAGCCGCATCGAAGCACAGACATCATGCATCGAACTCAAATCTATGATTGAACTTCCACTGTAAACCTGTTGTAAACACATGATGATGCGAGCGAAATACCGGAGTGAACATGGCTGTAAACGACTTTTGCAGATTATGCGAAGTTAATGCATCCCGAAGTTTGCATCCCGTGTCTCGTTTCCCATTTCCGCGGTCGTTTCGGTTTTCGATTTCTCTAACCTACAATGTAAAACTCGGCGCTTAGCATCTACGTCACGGCTCTCAGCCCGCCCTCTGTTCGTTGATTGGCCCGGGTTGTTTCCAGACCGGTGGCAAACAGAAAGCTCTGACACTGTATCAGACTGAGTACAGAAGTGAAATGAAATTGAGCGGAAGTAGGAAGTCTGACGTAGTCAGGCTATTATGATATAGGATCCAATCTAAAAAAAATAAACTTGTAATGCCATTTTAAAAATCTTCAGAATAATTTCAGACTGTTTTCTTAATGTTAAAACTGCCATTCAGAGACATTTTATGGGTCAACAAAAGAGCCATGATGGTTTGATTGTTGATTTCTCAAACATGTTTTTATGTGTATTTCAGATGTGTCACATCCATAACAGAATTTTGTCACATCCATAACGTTGGTTTTTCCTCATTATACACTTCATAAAAAATGTTATATTTTAAACATTGATATTTTTGTGCTCAGCTAAGACCCCTTTATCATGTGAATATCAATATTTATACATTCAACTTAAAAGTTCACAGACTTTTAAGAAAGTTGCACAGTATACTGCAAATTCTGTCATTTTCTGTCACATCCATAACATGTGCCTATTTGCCTTTTTTGGGGGTGTTTAAAATTATTTTAGAAAAACATATTTTGTCTACAAATTTCCCAGATTGGGTGCTCTGAGAATATGCATTGACAATTTATATATTGTAAGAAATTTATTTTTACAGAGACATTTTATCTGTCATTATGAGTTCAAATGTCACATCCATAACGCTGGAATTGCCCACATATAAATAAATGATCTGTCACCTGCAGCATCCTCACATGTGATATAGCCTACTAGCTAATTCCTTCTTTATGTAAACAAACGTGACGTAATGACGCAAAGATGAACGACGGCATGCTCGAACCAGTACCGCTTGGATTTGAAAACATTATTACAAGCTACCGTTGTGAATCAGGCTAAAGGTAAGGAGAGAGCTTTGAACACTGGCTGGTTATTTACTTGCTCAAAAATTGATTTTGGATAATTTTTAACCAAAAAAACGTTACAGACTGCAGCTTTAAAAGGAATGTCTGTCTTTGTCATTTAAAAAATAAAATAACCTGATTTATTCTGATTTAATTGATGTGTATTTTCCATTTAAGAACATGTCAGAATTACAGAAGTATAATAGTGACTAAGCTTGCTGTTTTACTTGATTTGGTTACTTACATATAGATGAAAGCAGAACCACGAATGCCACTGCTGCAGAAACACCTCCCAGCAGCCACCTGTGAGGATTATGGCATCATTAATCTGTAAGAACAAACACTCTGTGCATTTTCACTACTAATAACAAAGTCCCTTTAAGACAAGTCATTTCACTCGGCGGCCATCTTTGAAACGCCTCTCGGGCATCCTGGGCATCATGCAGCTCCTATCTCTTTGAATGGGGAAACATCAGATTCTCCAAAACTGTTCGTCAACCTTACGATTAAATTTGATATTTGACATCACCAATGAAATCTAACAACAACCGACTCATAAATTTAGTTTCTAAACGCTCGAATCATGACAAAAAAACTATTTTTTTTTCAGACTGGATCAAGCTAATGCGCATGCGCAGACCTAAATGCGCGTCTCTTTGGAGGCGTGCGTCTGACTGTTTAGAAACCGGTGATTCTAACGGCCGCTGAAGTGACGCGATGACTTTACCAGTCAGCGATTGGCTCTTGGCTTTAGAAGGCGGGACTTATTCCGCCATATTGCGCGTTACACTTTCTCCCATTCAAAACAATATGAGTGACACGTCTTGTGTTATTCTATAGTCTTTTTGCTAATAAGCAGGGGCAGATCTAGAAAATTATTTATAGGGTGGCAAAGGGGTGGCATGAGGTCTATGAGGGGTGACAACACCAAAGCAAGCGCCCATGCATAGTTTTTGGAGATTTAGGGCCTGACAAACAATTGTGTTCACAAACATTGCATTACCAAAATAAATAAGATTTCAATATCCATCATGGCACCAAGTTAAGGCACTATATGAAAAACATCAACAGATTTAAAATGAGTCTGACCTTGTATCACTAAAGGAGATGAGCAGTTTTATTAATATTACACAGGTTACTTCGATGGCATAAATCACATGTTTTAGTGCAAGTTAAAGAACAACAAAAACTTGTTTTTTGCAAACAATATTTGAGTTTCTGGTATTAACAGAGGTGGGAATGTCTGTGTGTGTTCACCCAGATCACCATATCAACCACATACTCTAGCAACACCCCAGAAACTGCATAGCAAGAGCCTAGCAACCACCCAGAATCTCCTAGCATCCACCTAGCAAAACTTTAGCAATCACCCAGAACATCTATATTATGGGCTAACTGACCAAACTATTTATGTTTTTTTAAACAAGACTTTAAGTTGGCTTTATGAAGCTGGCATAAATTTGTCTTTCAAACTTTTTAATCTAGTTGAAATGAAACAATTCAACATTTTCACAACTATAAACACAATCTCAAAACTATGTACCAACTTGTACAAACCTCAAACTTGCAAGTCAAAAAAAATGTTTTAGTCAATAACTTATTCTTGTCTGACAAAATCAAACTTTGGCCTCAGATGACACACAAAACTTAACAAATACACAGACTACTGCACTGCCCAGTGAACACTAGTGAGATAAATTCATGTAACACTGTAACAAAAATACAGCTTACTGGGATTCAGGAATTATTTTGCAGCTCAATGTCTACTACACTATACAAAAATAAATTTACAGATACAGTAAAATACAGCAATGATATTTTTTCTTTCTTTTTTTCCATTTTACTATTGTAAATTGATCTGGCAGTAGATATATATGAACTTGGTATGCACCACAATACAGTATAGGCTACTGTCAATTACAGTAAAACTAAATTCAGCAACCTCTGCACATTTGGCCAAATTTTATTACCAGTATATAAGGAACTATAGCAGTGTATTGGTCTTCTGACACAAGACAGTCATTCTCAGTTCTGCAAAATACAGTATAACAAATGGCTACGGAGAAAGTTGACAATCACAAGTTTGAGGGTGTACAGCTGCTACAGTTTACTGTAATTTCCCTCATCTAAAGTACTGTTACTGTGTAAGTTTAAAAGCCCTGTAAATTATTAATTCAGCTCTCTCTCAGATTTTGACTGGTGTGTTATCAGTTTTGCTACCTAATGTAGTTAGACCCCGAAGCCGCCGCCAGGCGCCGCCATTTGCGCCATTTAGAATTTCAGCCGCCGCCAGCCAATAATTTCCTAAGCCAAATTGAGCCACCATCTGATAAAGTTTGGCTGAGCCGGCTAGAATTATTTGCATCAAATAATAATTCTATCACATAGAGACACACACACACAAAATATATAAACAATACACGAGATCTATTTTCCCACTGGTTTCATAACAGCACAGTCTTGTGCTCGTACCGATTAAAATGGCTCGAAGAAGCGATGCATTTTTTTTTTTCTCGCACTGATGTGAAAAAGCGGAAAGAAGCAAGCAAGGTTATTTTGATCTTCTCACATACTTTCCTAATTCCTACTTACTTTTTTTTTTTTAAACTTAGGCCTACCCAGACTTTTGTTAAATCTTCAGGGCACGGTTGCACAAACACCTGAATCAAAGATGTTATGAACCAAATATTCTGGAACGGAGAGATTTATAGCACTGAACGTGATATTGCTGCAGTAACAAACCACCGTTTCCACATTGCTAATTCACGACGCATGCGTCATTGTACACTGTACATTGAAGTGAAATGTGCAAAACTTTGTCCAAAATAATACTGATAACGGTGTGTGTTATATTAAGGCGAGACACGGCAGGCAAAAACATCGTTTTTTGTTTTTTTTTTCCTGGTCAAGTTTTAGATTTTTGGATATTTGTCTTCAATAACATGTCTTCTTTCAGACTTGTGGTGAAAAAAAAGTCCGAAATACACATTTAGGTCTTTATTTTACTACACTTCGTCTGTTTGCGTCTGTATATTTCTCATAAATTCAACAAAAGTTTGCGTTCTTAATCAACATACTTCTCCGCGATCTCTGCCGTCACCCTCTCATCGCATGCACCGTTAGGAATCTCTCTTCTGTACAATCCTGTTGGATCCAAATATGGTAGTTTCCTTTTTATCAGCAACCATACGTTGTGAAAGTAAAATCTATTGTTTTCTTTATTACATTGTATTGCATTTTGTAGAAATATAGTGTAAGCCATGCATTAGTGGAAAGATAATCAGTATGACATCTGTAGACATGGAGTGGCAGCTTCAGCCATTTGCAGCTATGAAAAGTTTGGCGGCTGCAGCAGCCATTTAGGTTTTGGCTGAGCCGGCTAGCCAGCCAATAACTTCATCAGCCAGCCATTATTCTCAAAAGAAATGGCTTCGGGCTCTAAATGTAGTCATTGTTAAACGTATTGAGAAATGTGTCTTTGTTTTGAGAACTGAGCGAATGGTTTGGGAAACTGGGCCAACTGAATCACTTATAATGTGTTAGCAATCCAGAAAAGCTAAAATACATTTAAATTCTTACCTACAGTTTCTGTGATCGGGATCTTCTTATTAAGTTCATGTTACCGTTTCGTCGGATGGCAAAAAGACCTTTATCCATGATGAAAGTGGAGCGGGCGGTCGGTGAATCAGCTCGCAAAAAATTACGAAAATTCGAGGACTTCTGAGTTAGCCGAGAAGCAGTAATTTTCCGATTTACGAACAAATGGAAAACAATTCGTAAGTGAACTTGGCTGCGCTGCGCTGTGTTTTTGACTCCGCTGTGTTAATGAAGCTGATTACACTGAACGCGCTGCGTGCGCGTGCAACCGTCATGCAGCTTATTGAAAGATGTGTTTTCTTGCCATTATTTTGCAATACGCTGTATTTTTTATGTTAGCCTATCACATTGAAGCGCCGCTGCTGAAAAGCAGTAGTACTTGAAACACTGCTAACATTTATATTTTATTCTCTGATGATTTTGGGGTGGCAGCAAGGGCGTAGATTTGGTTTCAACATTGGGGGGTTGAACGTATGCTGCCTGTTTGTTTTTTTGTTTTGTTTTTTATATTAAAAAATAATAACCTGTTTTATGTGTAGTGTTATTGGATAATCTATCTATCTATCTATCTATCTATCTATCTATCTATCTATCTATCTATCTATCTATCTATCTATCAGAACTTTATGAAATGTATGTATAATCATTCATCAAATTCTAACATAACGGTGATTCTAAAAAGAAAGAAATTATGTTAAATATTGAAACCGCCAGTAGGCGGCAGCGATTCGCTTTTTTATTGAGTGAGTGAGTCACTTAAATCGTTCATTCAGCCAATTCGTTCAAAACTAAAGTCAGATTAATTTAGGAAGAAAACAAACACCGATGTGAATATTTTTGTCATTGATCATTACAGACACTATTGAAAAATGAACAAACAAAACAGACGGCTGTTTTGGTAACTGGTTACAGTTACACTGATAGTTATGGCTACATTGTAATGGATT
This sequence comes from Chanodichthys erythropterus, assembly GCF_024489055.1. Classification (NCBI taxonomy): domain Eukaryota; kingdom Metazoa; phylum Chordata; class Actinopteri; order Cypriniformes; family Xenocyprididae; genus Chanodichthys; species Chanodichthys erythropterus. The sequence continues at coordinate 3,240,665 of NC_090236.1, read as the reverse complement.
AGCTAGCTAAAATATGAGTGTATTACAAAACATTATCATACCTCCTTCTCAGTACATGCTTTATTCTTTTTAACGGACCAGCGGTTTAATATAGTTGGCTGGGCAGCGGTTCTCTTCATTTTTGGTGCTACCCGCGCTGTCTCATTCAAACAGTACAGCTCCACTCGCGTTGTTTTGGTGAAAGAGCGAGGCGCGTTGGTTGGGCGTTACCAATCGGTTCAATGGAGGGGGAGAATATTTTTGTCTAATTTATTATGACAAACTCATATTTGAATACAAACAAAATTATTGTTACAAAATAAATGAATTCTACATATTTTTCATTTGATCTGCTGTGATTTTCATGTTGAAATATTGGGGGGGTTGTAACTGAAGCATTTGAATATTGGGGGGGTGACCTCCCCCCCATCCCCCCCACAAACTACGCCCCTGGGTGGCAGATGGGGTGGCAAATGTTTTTTCTTAAGGTGGCAGTTGCCACCCTGGTAGATCCGCCCCTGCTAATAAGCCACACAGACAGAAATCTCTCTCTCACACATCACACACACACACACACACACTTTCATTACCCGGAAGAGATGGCAATGCAGAGGCACAGACTGAGGATGATAGGCAGGGACGTGCACAGACATTTTGGGGGGCAGGGGCTCAAGTGGAAAAAAGGGCACTTTTCATAATTATTTATTTAAAAAATAATGAACCCTTAAATATATTAAGACAACTTTGACTTCCCTGATACTCACTCAATTGTTTTATACTCCACAGATTTATACAAAATAATCAGTTCACACAGAGACCATGGTCTTCTTCACTAGGTTTATCACAAGAGAAGTCAACAGCAACTATTTTCAAGTAGATATATATTTAGAATAAATGACTGGACCAAGGAGAGGGACATAGTTTCACTAATAATTTGTTTATTTTGCACAAATCAATAAATCGTTGTAATTTTTTGGTGTTATTGGAATACTTCTTTCATGAAGTGGACAATTTTAAGATTTTACAATTTTACAATGTTAAGGTCCATTTTTGCTGCCATGTCTTTTACTCTAATGGAAAGAAAACTTAACCCTAGCCCTACACATTTAGATGGAGTTTGTTTTAAGCCTACTACCCTCCGTCTGTTTGCATCTGTAGATTTCTTCTAAATTAACCAAAACAAGCTAATCTGCATATATTTAAGCACATCAAGAGTTTTTTTTTTTTTTCCTGAACTGTTAATACGTTATATATTATAACAAATGCCTGCAGAGGACGACAAAAGCCTGCTGATTTTTGTTGTTAGACAGCACAGCACGATCAAAGCCACCATGATTAAAAATATATTATTAGTTAAATAATAATATTCGGCCACTTCTTTGTGATAGAAATGCTACAGCCACTGTAATTTCTTCAACAAGAATATATGGACAGAGCGAGGGTTTTAACTTTTATTGATGTATTATCCTGTGTAAGTGTAGATGTAAGAATAGCATTATGTAGCTGATGCTTTATTTTGATTTTAAATAGTTTAAATAAACCATGCATCTTTAGCAAACTGTCTAAAAATGTGGTTCATGAATGTGCGTCCATGGAATGCTCCTCTTCTGTTATTGACAGCCCAACCAATATCTTTACCATGGTTCAAAACGCAATGCATAGCACAATAAAATGATTGAAATTATAATATGACATAAATTTCATTAGTATCAAATCAGGCAGATGTGTTGATTGTGGTCAAACTATTAATGCAGCGTTAAATGTGTAAATAACCCTTAAATAGACAAAACTTTCAGGTTTGTGAACATAGGCTAGCCTACCTGAAAGAAATGCACGGGATGCATCCATCTAGGGCTTTTTTCTTTTTCGCTTCTCATCGCCAGACAGCAGTTGCATTTTTTTTTTTTTTTTGCGGGAATAGTTGTCACAAGTTCCCTTTCGATACTTCACTCGTACTGCGTATGGGGAAAGGTCTCCCTTTTTCCCCGCTGCTGAAGCCTTTTTCAATAACGCAGTGTAACTGCACCGTCATTGGTTCACTCATAGACAAGTTGTTGAACCAATGGCGGCGCGGCAAAGCAGCGCGGCCTATGGCGACAAAGCGCGCGAATATTCCCGCCGAAATGGGCGGGGTATAGGGCTATATAAGCAGGCGTTTCGCCATAGGATTTCAGTGTTTTCTCCTTCAGCGACGACATCTACTTCTCTTCGCTGATCTCCGCCTGAAGCCGAAGAAGCTCGCCGCCTTCCGCTCTCGCCGCCGTCTGAAGAGGCTCCCGCAGCGGACTCGCCTGGACTCGCCGGTGGAAGAAAGCGCCGGCGCCCTCGCGGACTGCAGCTTCTAGCGCCGTCGCCGAGCCGCCGCCTCCCGCTTCCGGCCGCTTCCTGTGGGTCCCCTGCCGCCATCCGGCGCGCCGCCTGAGAGCTTCATCCGCGGCTTAAACGCCGCTCTAAAAGAGCGATTTTCAGCGGTTTTCACCGCTCTAAGAGCTTCCGCGGCCCTCGCCGCTCTAAAAGAGCCACCCAATTGCCGTTTTCACGGCAGCGGCGTCTCACGATGCCTCGCCACTCATGTGGTACTTGCAGGGCCCCCCTGCACGACGACGATGGACACAGCGAGTGTGTTGCTTGCCTGGGCAAGCCCCACGCAGACGGAGCGCTCGCTGGAGACTCATGCCCGCACTGCGAGTGTATGAGTCCCGCTTCCCTGCGCTCGCGGGTCGCCTTCTTCACTGAGGGCGATCGCGCCGCTCGCGCCCTCCCGTCTCCTTCCTCCCGCGAGCCGGTGAGGAAAAGACGGCGGGGTAGAGCGACTCAGCGCCAGGAGTTGAGCGAGCTCACGCCGGCCCAGCCCCCGCGTGCCTCGCCCTCTCCTCCCAGGGAACTCTCTCCCGTTCTGTTCTCTCGCCCTGAGCAGCGTCCCTCCGCAGAAGCGAGTGACCTCGTCTCATTCGGGGGAACAGACGACGAACAAGACGACTCCATGTCTCTTGCGGCTTCCGAAGCGGAAGGATGGGCTGGCGAGCCGGAAGACCCCGCTCCACCGCCTCCCTTGGAACCCATCGAGCATGGCCAGGGCATGGATGCCGAGCTCTTCCGCATCCTGTCTAGGGCCGTTGAAGAGCTGGACCTCGAGTGGGCCCCTCCAGAGGAGCCGTCTTGCAGCCGCCTGGACGAATGGTTTCTGCCAGGCCGCCGCCAAGCACCTCGCCAGCGTTCAGCGCCCTTCTTTCCTGAGGTCCACGAAGAGCTGACGAAGTCGTGGCGCGCTCCTTACTCTGCCCGCCTCCACACTACGCACCGCTCCGCCCTCACCGCCGTCGACGCCGCCGAGGAGAAGGGATACGAGCACTTGCCACCCCTAGATGAAGCGGTGGCTGCTCACCTCTGTCCTCCCGCGGCTGTGGGTTGGAAGACGAAGAGGGCCCTTCCTTCCAAGCCCTGTCGGACCACCTCTACTCTGGCTGGACGGGCTTACACCTCGGCGGGCCAAGCTGCCTCTGCGCTCCACACCATGGCCATATTTCAAGTATTCCAGGCCAAACTCCTCCGCTCTCTGGATGAGTCTGGAATCGACGCGCCAGCCTTCAAAGATCTCCGCAGCGCCACGGATCTTGCCCTGCGAGCTACGAAGGCTGTGGCCCAGGCCATCGGTCGTTCCATGGCCAGCCTGGTCGTGTTGGAGCGCCACCTGTGGCTCAACCTAACGGAGATCAAAGACCTAGACAAGACGGCCTTCTTAGACGCCCCGGTCTCGCCTTCCGGTCTCTTCGGGCCTGCAGTGGATGGCTTCACTGAGCGCTTTACTGCCGCGCAGAAATCGTCTCAGGCTATGAGGCATTTCTTGCCTAAGCGCTCCAGCTCCGCTTCTGCGTCTAGCCGCCCCAGGACTGCGCCGGCTCAGCAGAACAATCCAGCCCCACCTGCAAAACAGGCAGCGCCGCCCCAGGAGCATCGCCAGCGCTCGCGCCCTGCGAAGCGCCCTCCCTTCCCGAGGCGCCAGGGACCCCGGCCCAGGATTGTGCTGGACCCGGTGCCTCCGAAGTCGTCCTGATTCGTCGGACAGGAAGAGCATGGGGGACCGTCCCGTTACGACCGGACCACCCCAAAAGCTCCCACGAGTAATTTCCCCTCCGCCTCGTTTATTTCCGCGCGTGGGAAACATACTCCAAGTGACAGCTGGGCCCACACCTGTTGCGCCCACCCCAAACGCCGTTTTGACGGCGAACAAATTTTTACCTCATCACAAAAAGAGCAAATTTCCTCTTCCACCCCTCGCGATGTACGACCCTCTCAACGGCGGTCTGTCACCCAACATTATTCAACCCCTAGCCACTCGGGCCGAGGCCTGGCAGGCCATCCCCGATGTGTCAGAATGGGTCATGGGGATCGTAAACCAGTGCTACTCGCTCCAGTTTGCACGACGGCCCCCCCGCTTCGCCGGGGTGCTTCAAACGTCGGTCAATCCGGACGACGCTCATGTCCTCCGGGCCGAAGTCATGTCGTTGCTGGAAAAAGGAGCTGTGGAAACGGTTCTGAATCCCTCTGAGACAGATGGGAATCCGGGTTCTGAATTATCTCGACGACTGGCTCATCTTAGCCCGTTCGCGAGTCGAGCTGGAACGCCACAGATCCGTGCTCCTCAGCCATCTACAATGCCTGGGTCTCAGGGTCAACTTAGCCAAGAGCTCGCTATGCCCCACTCAACGAATCTCGTTTCTGGGAGCAGTTTTCGACTCGGTCCGTATGACGGCAGTAGTCTCGCCAGAGCGCGCCCTGGCAATTCAGCAGCTCACGGCATCTGTCACGAACAAAGCCTATCTCCCTCTGAAGTTTTTCCAGAGGCTGCTAGGGCTGATGGCTTCCGCCTCCCCGGTGCTGCAGCTAGGCCTTCTTCGGATGCGGCCTCTTCAGTACTGGTTGAAGTTCCGGGTTCCTCCCAGCGCATGGCGGCACGGCCGCCTATGTCTCAAGGTCAATCGGGCCTGTCTTCTAGCCCTGAAACCTTGGATGGATCCAGTATGGTTCCAGCGCGGAGTCCCTCTACGGGCGGTCTCACGGAGGATGGTGCTCTCAACAGACGCCTCCAACTTGGGCTGGGGCGCTGTGTGCGAGGGCAGACCGGCCTTCGGCTCGTGGAGCCACGAGGAAAGCCATCTACACATCAACTGTCTAGAGATGCTAGCAGTGATGAAAGCCCTTCAGTTCTTTCAGGCTTACTTGACGGGACGTCATGTTCTAGTTCGGTCAGACAGTATGACGGTGGTGTCATACCTGAACCACCAAGGCGGTCTTTCGTCCAGCCGCTTATGCGCTCTGGCGAAACGTCTGCTGGAATGGGCTCTTCCGAGGCTTCAGTCGCTCAGAGCGACTCATGTTCCTGGCAGGAACAATCTGGGTGCGGACATGTTGTCACGGAGCAACATCCCCTCCGACGAGTGGATGCTCCACCCCCAAGTGGTCCTCACGATCTGGGAGCTCTTCGGGGAGGCAGAGGTAGACCTCTTCGCCTCAGAAGACAACTCTCATTGCCCAACATTTTTCTCGAAGGATGTAGATGCTCTGGCCCACACATGGCCCAGCACGCTCCTTTATGCTTTCCCTCCGATCGCACTGATCCCCCAGGTCATCAGGCGTATCAGAGAAGACCAGCACAGAGTCCTTCTGGTGGCCCCGCTCTGGAGGAACCAGGTTTGGTCCTCAGAGCAATTCAGGCTCTCTCTAAGAGCCCCGTGGCCGATTCCCCTGAGACGGAACCTCCTCTCTCAGGCAAACAGAACAATCTGGCACCCACAGCCGCAGCTCTGGGCTCTGCACCTCTGGTCCCTCGATGGGAGCCGACTAGCCTCCCCGAGGACGTCCTAAATACCATTTCTCAGGCTAGAGCCCCGTCTACGAGGCGCCTCTACAACCAGAAGTGGTCAGTCTTTGTTGATTGGTGTTCAACACGCAACATAGACCCTGTGGAGAGTGACGTATCTTCCATACTGTCTTTCCTCCAAGAACGCTTGGAAATGGGGCGCTCCCCTTCCACGCTTAAGGTTTACGTAGCAGCCATTGCAGCGTTCCACGCTCCTATTGCTGGCCAATCGGTGGGACGAAATGGGCTTGTGATCCGTTTTTTGAGAGGTGCTAGGCGTTTGAATCCTCCTCGCCCTCTCACTATTCCCTCCTGGGACCTCTCGTTGGTCCTCAGGGCCTTGAAAGGAGCCCCATTTGAACCAATGGGTTCAGCCGACCTCAGGCCCCTAACGCTAAAAACCGCTCTGCTACTAGCACTAGCATCGGTAAAGCATGTTGGCGATTTGCAGGCCCTCTCCGTGAACCCTGCATGCCTCGAATTCGGGCCTGGTGACTCTAAGGTCGTTCTGAAACCTAGGCATGGCTACGTCCCTAAAGTGCTCTCAACTCCGTTTAGAGCTCAGGTCATCTCGCTCTCTGCTCTTCCTCCCTCGGCGGACGAACCAGAGCTACAGCTACTCTGCCCAGTCAGGGCATTGAGGACCTACATAGACCGATCACAGTCTTTCAGACAGTCGGATCAGCTTTTTGTTTGCTTTGGCGGCCGCACCAAAGGGTCTCCGGTCTCGAAACAACGCATTTCCCGTTGGATAGTGGATGCTATTAACCTGTGCTACTCCTCACTGGGCACTAATTGCCCCATAGGAGTCAGGGCCCACTCCACTAGAGGAATGGCTTCCTCGTGGGCTTGGACCAACGGAGTTTCCATCCAAGACATCTGTGAGGCGGCCGGCTGGTCTTCGCCGTCCACCTTTGTCAGGTTCTATCACCTCGATGTCCCGACCTTACAAGCTCGGGTCCTGTCGGTGTGATTAGCGGCCTTCAACAAGTCCCGCTTCACGCCACCATAGGAAGTATCTTCCTTCAGTGTAACCATGGGTTCGGTTAGGCTTTGCCTCCGCTTGTCCTTTTGGCCCCCCTCTGGGTTGGCCAAATGCAAGCTATATCGTTCCCAGCCGCGGCACGGCGTGGTTGAATTCGTTCCCCATACGCAGTACGAGTGAAGTATCGAAAGGGAACGTACTCGGTTACTAACGTAACCTCGGTTCCCTGAGATACGGAACGAGTACTGCGTCACTTGCCGTGCCACGAGGCTGCGGCTCAGGGTCGTCGCTTCAGTCGATTGACACTGAAATCCTATGGCGAAACGCCTGCTTATATAGCCCTATACCCCGCCCATTTCGGCGGGAATATTCGCGCGCTTTGTCGCCATAGGCCGCGCAGCTATGCCGCGCCGCCATTGGTTCAACAACTTGTCTATGAGTGAACCAATGACGGTGCAGTTACACTGCGTTATTGAAAAAGGCTTCAGCAGCGGGGAAAAACGGAGACCTTTCCCCATACGCAGTACTCGTTCCGTATCTCAGGGAACCGAGGTTACGTTAGTAACCGAGTACGTTATCAACCAGCAGCAAACTCGAGGTGAAGTGGGGCGTGGCGCGCGCGCGCGAGCGTGCGGGCATGAATGGCGTGTCGCGGAGTGAGGGATCTGAACTCGACAAAGCCGACCTGATATAGTATTTTTTTATTATTATTTGTTTTACACAGTAAATATATTTGTTTGACAGGGAAGCTAAGCGCAAACAGGAATATATATTCATTTATTAAAAAAAAAAAAAAGCACCCCAGAAAAAAGGGCACTTTCTCTCGAGGAAGAAAAAGGGCAGGGGCTCAAGCCCCTTTTTTGTCTATGTGTGCACGTGCCTGATGATAGGTGTATCTTTCTCATAGGTTTGGTCCAGTTCCTCCCATGATGATGACTGGAGGGGGGTGATCAGGTCAGATCTTCTAAAAACACTTCCTTCCAGCCAAGACTGGCATGATTGCCTCATATCACTCAGAAGGCTGGCCAGTGACCTCTTTGCCAAGAGATAATAGCAAGGCTGCATTTTGCACTGAAGAGAAATGGAACCATTGCTCCAAAGGTCACAATAAACATGAATTGAATGTAAAAATAGTATGACTAAAGCAGAAGTGTCCATTTCCTTTCTTTTTATTCTCATTACTGTCTAGGAGAAATCAAGTGATCTTTTCAGTGATATTTCCTTTTCCATGAGATCTGTGCATATTTACCATCAAGATTTATTTATGAGACATTAAGAAAACTAAACCACATTGTCACATTGTCCTCTATTTTGGCACATATTTTTCTGCAGGGTGCGTGGGTAGTGGTCTATGACAAGGTCAGGCGTATTGGGGTGTATTTGCACATTGCCCTGACAAACATGCATTACCCATTACCGGAATATATAACAAACAGAAAAAGCTAACAAATCGGGGTGAAAGTCCCCTCGAGCACTGTATTAAAACATCTCCTTCAAAGCATCTGCCAGTTAGAAGAAATCAGCATTCGTTGTGTATCGTGTATCACATTCATTGATGCAGCCATGCTTATGAACACTTTATGGAGTGCCGTTGGCTCACTAATGGGTCTGTTTTATTTTGGGTTGCAGGTCATGGTGCCATGTCTTCCTCCAGCCCCTCTCTCCATTTCTCGTTTGATTACTGATGAGGTAAGAGGATTTAAAATCATTGTCTTTTATACATACACTTCATGCTTCTCTTACTGTATAGTGAATTCATTTACCTTATAAGCTGAACAAAATCTGGTAAATTTTGTGCTGTTTATCTCACAGGCCTCGCCTTTGACTTAATGCCTGCTTTCCAGATCTTCTGTAAATTTATTCATGTGGGAAAATAGTTTAGTGAACTGATCGCATATAAAATGAATTGTGCGAATTATGCGTGTCGAACCCTGCACCGACCCTGATGTTGCAGCAAAGTAATGTCACCAAAGTTAGTCTTGACTAAATCGTTAACCAAAACTAAAACTATTAAAAACATTTCTGTTAATTGAAATGAAGCTGAAGATGAAATTAAACCTTAATATCAATATTCTTTTTGTAAAAAAACTATAAAATGACAAAAGCACATAATAAAATTAAACTAAAATTAACATGAAAAACATAAAAATAAAAGCTAATTCAAAATATCAATAAAACTATAATAAAACCAAAATAAAATCTAAAATAACACTGCTTTGTTGAAGAATGCAGAGTTGTTTGTAATATATAGATTTTCATGCTGATTTAGGAATTTGAAATGGACTGAATTTATTCATATTATAGGCTAGGTCTGTTGTTGCCTATTTATTGTATATTTTACATATAGGCCTACTTCCTGTTACAATATTTATAAAAATATTTCTTTAAAAACAATCCTGTGCAGTATATGGGCTCTTGGCATTTTGTGGCAGTATCTGTATGGGATGAAGACGATCTTAAGGATTTCAAGGCCTCCGACAACTCTATGCTTCACATCCAGAAAAGCGGTGATGATATCCTGACTGTGACTGAGTCCTTCAGCATGTGAGTGGAAAAGTACACACACACACACACACAAATTAACATATGGACATATTACTTTTCAAGTATATTAAAATAATTTTGTTTATATCTCCACAGTGCAGACCAGTGTCAGAAAATTACTTGGACCTACAATACGTCTGTTCTGGACCCTTTCCTGTTTAGAAGTGGTAGGAACAAATGTATCTCATAAGACTGAAACAATAATTCAGCATCTATTATTCATGTTGAACATCACATAAAGGGTTCAACTCAATCTCATGGCATTTGCATTTTGGTGAATTGGTCTATGAATCTGCTTACACCCCAGTGACTCACCCAATGAGGTTAGGGGAGGAGCCAGTCTGTGTTCGTGATTACGTTTTTCTAGAAATCATTCATTTTTGTTCACAAAAATGCAATTCACATTGTACGAATTCATTCAAAATCGCCTCATTTACATTTTACAGTGAGATTGGGTTGGTTCATATCAAGCAGTTTTCTTCCCAAAGAACCTTTTATAATGTTAATCATTATTTAGGCCTAGTGTTTTCTCTCTTTTTTATTTAAAGATGAATAATTTCTCATGATATTATTTCCCCTTTAAAATGTGTCACGTATGAGCAGATATGGATGCCATTGCACTGGTCTGGGATGGCAAGTTCGTAAATTGCCCTTCATGCATCATAATACTACATGTGGATGGGGATGAAGAAATAAGTACTATGTTATTCGGTCAGTATCATCTTTGATCATTGTATCCCACCACCTATGTGATCAGAGCAACATGTTAAACTGGACAGCAATGAAAACAACATGCACCCACCTCTGAAATCTTTAAAGGATTAGTTCACTTTCAAATTAAATTTTCCTGATAATTTACTCACCCCAATGTCATCCAAGATGTTTATGTCTTTCTTTCTTCAGTAGAAAAGAAATTAAGATTCCAGGATTTTTCTCCTTATAGTGGACTTCAACGGACCCCAAAAAGTTGAAGGTCAGAATTACAGTTTCAGTGCAGCTTCAAAGCATTCTACATGATCCCAGATGAGGAAAAAGGGTCTTATCTAGAGAAACGATAGGTCATTAAAAACTAGCTCTCTTCTTCTTCTTCTCTTTTTGAATTTCAGCAGTGTAGACGCTGCTAAGTGTATTACTGCTCTCCACAGGTCAAATTTTGAACTAAATTGTCATGTACAATATGCTAGTGCAAGTATATAACAATTAGTTCAAACTTTGACCTGTGGAGGGCAGTAATACACTTAGCAGCGCATACACTGCCGGAATTCTAATAGAGAAGAAGAAGAAGAGAGCTAGTTCAAGATGAGTGTTTGTGGTTAAAAGTATATCATTTTTTAAAACTTGTCTGGGATTGTGTAGAACGTTTTGAAGCTGCACTGAAATTGTAATTTTGACCTTCAACCATTTGGTGTCCATTGAAGTCCACTATTATGAGAAAAATCCTGGAATGTTTTTATCAAAAACCTTAATTTCTTTTCTACTGAAGAAAGAGACATAAACATCTTGGATGACATGGGGTATGTAAATCATAAGGAAATTTTACTAATCCTTTAAGTATAATCTCTAATAGGCTTCTATGTGCTGCATGTGAAGTTGCAATGCAAAGTAATTCACTTACACAACAGACTTTTATTCATAATAAAAGTCTGTCTGTCTGTCTTCCACTGAAGATCGGGGTGAAAAAACACCAGATGAAGTGATACAGAAATTTAAGTCAAAAATGGAGTGTCTATATATGGAAGATTTCTACAAGACACCTCGTGAAAAAGGTTGGCCAAAGTTTGTCTCTGATGCATTTCATTCTTCACCATGATGATGAAATTATGAGTCTGTAGTTCCATTGTTTATGTAAAACTATTTATCATGTATGTATCATTTATTTCAGCTCAATGTAAATTTGATGCAGCAGCTTAAAACACAGGGGTAAGTGCAAACATTGTGTTTCTAAACTGACTTCTGTTCTGTTTTCATTGAAAATTACACTTCTTTTTTTTTTACTTTTTTTTTCACACAATGTCTCACTCCTAAAGGTCACGAACAGATGCGGAGATCTTCATAGTCCAGATCAACAATAAATTACTGCCTTGATGGAAATTAGGATTCACTGTTACTGGTCATCTATTATTTGCGTTTTCTGATTTGATATATTTTTGTGAATGAGATTTCTTCATAATATATAAAATCAATATTTTGAATGAAACAGTTTGTGTTTTGTGAGTTTGGCTACACACTCGACAACACTTCTGAGATGGTGAATGCAGCTACAGGTCACTAAAGTGTCTCCAGAGGCACTAAATCCATATTAAACTCACTAAACACCACAAGAGAATATAATGAAATATATCAAATGTTAGTTAACAGATCAGAAAAACCCATTAGAATTAACTACAGGGACTTGTTTCCCCCTCAAATCGGAGTCATTTTTCCTAAGCTCTGGGTAATTTCTCAACCTGCAACCATTAAATAAGATTATTGTTATGGAACCCAATCTTTTAACAAATAAAACAGACTGAATAATGTCTGGAGCAAATTTGTCAAAAATGAAGGCTACAGTGTGAATTTCAGTCCATCAGTAAATGTAGGGCCATTACATTACTTGTTGATATAACTGCATGCAAGAGCAAAAACAATCAACAGTGATTCTGATCCAGCATGAATTTTAAAAACAACCATATTGAAGAATATCAGGATAATACAGTATACATTTGCATTAAACAATGCAAATAGCCATGTAACTTGATTAAAGAAATAAACAAAAACTAATATATATATATATGTGTGTATATAAAACTTTATTGATGAAACTTTGTTTTTTCAAAATACACTGTAAAACTAACCTTAACAAACACATCTGTTTTAAGGCATATTATTCCTCTAATACTATCCAACATAGCAAATTCTGTTTGTGCAAATTCTATAAATGCATTTCCTTTTAACATTATATTTTACAGTGTATACGAAACACATACAATTCACATTTTACTTTCACATGCAGTGGAATAATAGTAACTAAAGTTTTTACTATTTACAGTAATCTTTAGTTTTCTTGTGACACAGATTGTTAAATGCAGTTACAGGTTCACTGCAGTCATCAAAGCTCAAAGGCATGATAATTTAATATTTAATATAATAATTTGCCTCACTGAATACTGTAACAGTTTACTAAACCGTGAATACATTATAAGGAACTGGACAAATCAGGAGATGCATTTATTGCACTTCCAGCCTAATTTTACAGTATGCTTTGGCATGAAATTACATCCAAACATAATTTGTCAATGGTTTAAAGCCGTCATATTGGAATCACTTGCCTTTTAACTCTGTACCCAGTGACTTATTAATTAGATAAAAAAGGCAATAATAAATAAAGTAAAAAAAAAAAAATACACAACCTTTTTTTATTTCCTGTATATTTTTTTCAAACATTTTTATATTGTCTCTGATAGGATATAAATGATTAATTGCTTATCTTCCTCATCTAACTGATTGTTTTAATAATAATAATAATTATTATTAGAAATATAGCTGCAAGCAGCAATTACAGGACCAAGCACAGCAACAAAAACATCATGTAAATGTTATGTAAATCTGATTGGACATAACATTCATGGTGAGGACTTTAAGCTTAAAAGTCCATAAATAGAATTTTGACCAACAGGTGGCGCTATCAGCCTTTTAATAAGGATTGTGGCAACTGCACACATTTTTGCTGAGATATAGCATCAAATCCTTTTTAGCACCCTCACCTTTGAAACTTTTGTGCTTGGCCCTTAATAATGACACATTTACAGAACACTTTACAGTAAATATTGACTATTTTATAGAGCAATATTCGTTCAGTCCTGCACGCAAATGTTTCTTTGCTCATGGGCCCTACAAAAACATTTATACAAACACTGAAAACAATACAATTCATTTAAACACTTTAGATATATTGGCTACAAGATAAATGCATTTGAATGATTCACTTATTTTTCAACTTGGCTTGGTCTCAAACAAGTTTGCTTTCAGATTTTTAAGCATAAACCTCTAAAACTGAAGCGCTCAAATGAACACTGTTTTATTCTTGCTTTGCATTTGTTTCCTCATGAATGTCTTTGTTCTCTTCAAAACTGAGCTGCCTTTATAAAAAAAACCCTACAAACTGAGTCTTTGTAAGAAAAATTATTTTTTTTTCTTTCTTCATCCTAACAAAAACAATATTCCCTCCAAAGGATACACTTAATGCATTTTGGTCATGTTGTACAGATAGCTTTCTACTCAGTTTTCTCTTAAAAGTGCAGTAAGTGATTTCTGAGGATCATTGTTGAGCACTGCTGATATTTGAAATCAACCTAAACAGACATGCAATGCAAGAATGGATGTCTCTTTTTCATAGCTGAAGCGAAGCAAAATAGAGCTTCACGAAAAATAAAAAGAAGATGAGGAACGAATGACAAGGAAGAACAAAAAATGAACATACAGTACACAATACAAGCATTGTTAGTCGCCAGCAGCATGTATTTATAACCAATGTTACTCATGTATGGAGCAGAAACAATGCAACCTCGGCGTTGATTTTCAGGCCTTCCTGCTTAGATCTCTTCAGCGCTGGAAAGCTTTTCTAATATTAACGCAGGTCCCTAAGCTCTCGCCTGATTATCTAGCTTCTTTTCCATTGTTTTTCCTCTGACCTTTTCTCTTTTGTAATGTCTCTCAGATATCTCTCTTTCTACAGTCTTTCTTCAAATCTCATTCTCTCCTCCCACATCTTGGGTGGACACGCCCCCTAATGCTGATTGGCTACAAGTGTGTTGTGGTGCTCGGTCCGATCCACTTTCAACAGTGTTTTTTTTTTTAGAAATCACTTACTGCACCTTTAACTTTCCGTCAGAGCAGTTGCCTCGTATGAACGTGACAAAATTATACACATATTATACAGTAAATCGAGAACATGTTCTCTTTTGGCAGCACTAATTCCCTGCAAACAGGATTTACTTGTCTTAATAATCTAGAGAAAGTCCCTGTGAAATAAGAGCTTTAAATCCTATTTTAAGTGCAATAGCATTACAATAAATCTAATTATTGTGCTCCCATTAGAATTTCAAAAATAGCATATTCAAATTTCAGCCCTCTTGAGTCACACAGCACAGATGTGAGACTCTAACCCTGGCAAACGGCAATAAAACTCCTGTTTTGTATAACAAAGGCACTTGACAAATATGAGGCATCTGTGCAAAACTAAACTGGCACTTCTTTTGCTACAACTTCTCAAAAGTTAAAGATTTTCTGCAAAGCCATTATATTAAACTTGGTGTTGCAGTAAAACATTTCTGAAATCAGTATCTGATAATCTGAGCAATATACCTGATGCCCTGGTCTCCATGTCAGAGAGCCCAACCAAGCCAAGCTGACGCATTTACAAACACAACTGACACATTTTACTTCTACGTTCTGTCATGCAGGGCATCTCCACTGACTCACAGAGAATCCCTCATAATACAATCCAGTCTTTCGTTTTAGGAAAATTAATCAAATTCATAAACTTTTACTCAAAGATCATTCTGTATTGATATGTCAATATCAATTATCTCAGCATGTAAAATTTCCTGTGAGTTATTTGCCATCACTGGTCCTGTTAACAGTATTTCTTCTATAATTATTATTCAGAACTCTTTAGCTGATCAGTGAAAACACCACTACAAAAACTGATATGTAACTAATATTTAACGCTGATGCAGGATGCGTGTCCACACACTCACTTCTTCTGGCCTTCACACAGATGTGTGTATGTGTGTACGGTTCCTCCTCACTCATTTCTTGAGGTGATGTCCTAATGTAGAGACACAAAATGGATGTTAGATTCTTTATTTAGTCCCATTTCTGTCTCTGAGTACAGAAGCTTCATACAGTCAGGATGCTATTGTGAATCTGTACACCCAGATTCTCACCTCAGTCTTTGCTCTCCTCCAGCGCACTGCAGTCCCAGGTTTAGACATACCTAAAGAAGAATGATTTTAAAATTAATTTCTAACCTTTTATTCAAAAACAGAACTGATAGTGCAAATTCACAGTGCAAAAAATCCTCAGAACCTGCAAAACAGGTTGCTCTTTTAACATCCCTGAGCTGTTAAAGTAATAAAAAACAAAAAACAAATGAACTAACAAATGAAACATACACATGTATGCTTTACATCTGCCAAATATATAGTTTTTTTTTTAAATAAAAGTGCACAAAAAGATGTATATTTTTGTTTAAAGGGACCTGAGCTGTCAGAACAATACTTTTTTTTTTTTTTTTTTTTAAATAAAGAAAAATACAAATCAGAAAACTTAACAGGATTTGTTTGAATGGTAGAACTTCTTCTCTACACTCACTCACTCACTCACTCACTCACAAATATATTTGTCAACAATAACCGATATGGGACAAAGCACAGAATAAATACATGACAACAGATCAGTGTTAATTTTGACAGCAAATTTTTATTTAGTTTTAGTCATAGTTTTTTACTAAAATGCCATTCAGTTTTAATCATGTTTTAGTCATTTGAATTGTTTTAGTAGTTGACTAAATATCACAAGATTTTTGTTGACTAAATCTAACGGGTTTAGTTAAATTGTAATGCATTAAGAATTTCTCTAAAATTTCCAAACCCATTATATACTCCTGGAGAAAACATCTACTGTATTAACCTATTAATATGAATAATATTAAAATTTGAACATGCAATACAGACACAGATTTAACTGCTGTGACATAAAAAAAATATTATCTTATAATTCAATAAAACCACTCTTCCTAAAGAAGAACACAATGTCTTCTTTTCAATGAATGATATATGCATTCTTTATAACAACTTGCATACAACATTCCTTATGGATTAAATATAATTCATATATAATAAATCCTTATTAAAGCTAAAGAGCAGCGAGTGATTGTCTCTGTCTTTTGTTGTTTGATTAATATTAACCCTTTCGAGCGTGAGTTTAAAATATTGTAACTGAGTTTTTTTAAGGCGACCGTTATTTTAGAACGTTTGCCTTTAATGTTTCCATAGCGACGCGTCTTGCGTGTCACGAGCGCTGAACGCAGCCACAATAACACTGTATGACAGATGGATCGCTATTATTTTGTTTTTCCTTGCTTATTTAAAATATTCACAAACTTGCTTACTCTCCGATAGTCTTTCCTCTACCTCCGCTCTGCTATTTATCTATTTATTTTTGCTCTGCTTCTCAACCACGCTTTTTTATACTCAAACATCTCCGCGTCTTATTGAGAGGCGTAAAAGTCGCGTGACACAACGAATCGATAGTGAAATTCGTTGCCAACTCTTTTAATAATCAAATTTTATCGATTTTAATGATTCGTTGTTGCAGCCCTAAATCACAGACTGTTGTCTTGGAAGTATGACCAAAATAAGAATTTTCACTGGAAAATGTCATCTGAACAAGTACCAAATCTGCTTTTGTTCTGACCTACTAAGAAAAAAGCATTACAATAACTCGCACTACCAATGGTGATTAATTCTAACAATCTCTTAGCTCTATGACATCAAACAGTGAAAATTATTATTATTGTTGTACTTTGTTCTCAAATTGTTAATGTTAACAACGTCAGCATTGTGTGACTACATGTATTTAGTGTGTATTAGTGTTACCTGTAGATTTCAATTCTTTACAGTCTAATCTTTAATTGTCAATTTGTCAAACCATACAATCCGCCATCAAAATGATAAGTTTAATTATTGCAGCTGCTGTAAGAAAAGACTATAAATGATCCACTGCCTGCAGCATCCTCACATGTGATATAGCCTACTAGCTGGGACTCGTCCTTTATGTAAACAGATGTGATGTAATGACGCAAAGATGAACGGTGGCATGCTTGAATTTCCTGTGGAATCCTACCAGTACTGCTCGGATTTGAAAACATTACAAGCTTCCTGCTGTGAATTGGGCTAAGATAAGGTTCTGTACTTGGTCAAAAATTGATTTTGGATCATTTTTAACCAAAAAAAGTTACAGACTGCAGCTTTAAAGGGAATGTCTGTCTTTGTAATTTAAAAAAATAATCTCATTCTGATGAAATTGATGTGTATTTTGCCATTTAAGAACATGTCAGAATTACAGAAGTATAACAGTGACTAAGCTTGCTTGACTTTTACTTGATTTGGTTACTTACATATAGATGAAAGCAGAACCATGAATGCCACTGCTGCAGAAACACCTCCCAGCAGCCACCTGTGAGGATTATGACATCATTAATCTGTGAGAAGAAACGCTCCACGCATTTTCACTACTAATAAGCCACACAGACAGAAATCTCTCTCTCTCTCTCTCTCTCACACACACACACACACACACACACACACACACACACACACACACACACACACACACACACACACACACACACACACACACACACACACACACACACACACACTCTTTCATTACCCAGAAGAGATGGCAATGCAGAGGCACAGAGTGAGGATGAGGAGAAGGACTTTCCGGAGCACAGTTTCTGAAACAAACATAAATCACAATCTGTTTCTAATTTTCCATGTTCATCAAAAACTCACTATAGTCAAGGATTATACTCATTTTTCTCACCTGACGATGTCTTGCTGGGTGAGCTATAACTATTGAGGTGACAGACAGATGGGGGAGGAACATCCAGGAGACCAAAACATTGATTGGCTGATTGGCTGAATTGTTCATGGGCAGAGCAAGTCTCGGACGGCGGCTCCTCCTCTTCTTCAAGCTGAGTCTGAGGAGGCACTTTATCAGAAGAGGAAACAGGATCTGTGGGATCTATAAAGAAACACACACATATGTTCACAAAAAATGAACAAGCAACTAGCCGTTTTACAGATCCAAACTAGAATGCCCCTAACCATAGGTGAAGCTGATAGGTGTATCTTTCTCATAGGCAAAGCTGTGGTCCAGTTCCTCCCATGATGATAACTGGAGGGGGGTGATCGGGTCGGATCTTCTAAAAACACTTCCTTCCAGCCAGGACTGGCATGATTGGCTCATATCGCTCAGAAGGCTGGCCAGTGACCTCTTTGCCCGACGCCTTCGTCTGAATATGCTAACAAACACACACAAAATAAGGTTTTACTATTCTGCCAGATCTAAAATTGATTTTTAACCCTCAGAGAGCCCAGCATTGATATTTATGATGTATTCTTTTTTCACCCTTAAAGAGATAGTTCACCCAAAAATGAAAATTCTGCCATTTACTCAGCCTCAAGTTGTTCCAAACCTGTATGAATTTCTTTGTTCTGCTGAACACAAAGAAAGATATTTGGAAGAATGTCAGTAACCAAACAGATCTCTTCCCCCATTGATTACCATAGTATTTATTTTCCCTACTATGTTAGTAAATGGGGGGCAAGGTCTGTTTGGTTACTGACATTCTTCCAAATATCTTTCTTTGTGTTCAGCATATTTATTGAAAGCTAGGTATTAAATATTTGCTTTTTACAAACATTGCAATTCTACTTTTTAGAGTCTCTACAGGTGCATTAAAGGGTTAGTTCACCCAAAAATGAAAATTATGTCATTTCGTTCCAAACACGTAAGACCTCCGTTCATCTTAGATATTTTAGATTTAGTCCGAGAGCTTCCTGTCCCTCCATTGAAAATGTATGTACGGTATACTGTCCATGTCCAGAAAGGTAATAAAAACATCATCAAAGTAGTCCATGTGACATCAGTGGGTCAGTTAGAAGTTTTTGAAGCATCGAAAAAAAATACACTTTGGTCCAAAAATAACAAAAACTACGACTTTATTCTGCATTGTATTCTCTTCCGGGTCTGTTGTCAATCCGCGTTCACGACTCCGCAGTGACGCTGCTGACGTGTTATCTGGTGCGCCCGAGCTTGGTTTACAGTCTGAGGGAGACGCACGCTGTTTACACCATTTACACATTTACACCACCAGGTCTCCATTGCCTATGGAGTCAAATTAATGCCTTAAAGTTTTGCACAAAAATAAAGTTTTGCAAAACACAAAAAAGAATTGAGCAATAAAAAAATGTTTTGCAAAAAAAAAATTAAGAATTGCAAAGGAAAAATAAAGTATTGAGCGGAAAAAAATATGTTTTGCAAACAAAAATAATAAATTGCAAAATGAAATAAAGTAGTGCAAAAAAAAAAATATAATCAATTACAAAAATCAGTGACAGCTGTAATCCTATTTTATCTTTGCCACATATTTTTCATGCTCAAACCTACTAAATCATTTGCAACGCTCATTTTATTCTGCGTTTCAGTCAAGTGTGCGCTCACGATACCGGTTTTCTTTTGCGCTGCACTTTTCTGTGCGGATCTCTTTATGGCACTGGTTTGACGTGGGGGTGGAGTCAAGAAACGGGGGCACGCCCCCGCGAAATGCATTGGAGGGAAACGTAATCGGCGACAGGTGAAATAATTCTTTGACATGGTTAAAAATAATGAATGGTTTGTTTTTGTTGGTTTGTTTAGCATATGTTGTCGCCGATTACGACCCCCTCCAATGCATTTCTTATAGTAGGGTAGAGTGGGGGAAAACGCCCCCCTGGGGTAAAACGCCCCCCACCTGTTTTTCTCAAAATAAGCACTAGAGGTAGTCAATATACATTTTCACTGTTGCTATGCACTACGTTTGACAACGGGGATAAACAAATCTCCTTGGAGAAGCTGAAACCAGCGATGTATTTGAAGAGAAGAGGATTACATGGCAAGCGCTATAATTTTCCGATATTAGTAAAGTGTTTAAGAGAATATTGTTCTGCAGGAAATCACAATGATGTGTGATAGATGAATAGTGAAGTCTCTAGTTTGAGAGGATATGTTATTTATAAGGAATATAATTATATTTTAAAAATTAAACATTTTTTTAAAAAGTCGTAGCTTGTGGGGTAAAACGCCCCCTACGCTGAGGGGTAAAACGCCCCCCAGAGGGCATAGTTTCTCTCTATCATAATTACTATAATAACATATTTCTGTCTATCAAATCCTTTGTTTTACACTTAATGCAGTATAAATAGGTGGTAAAATCAAAATATTTAAAGAAAATTAAAGGAAATAAAATAAAAATTACCTCAAGTGAGCATTAGGCTAGCTTGATAGCACAGTTGGCTCACTGATGGAAGGTGGTTAGGAGACCCAATGAAATGGGGTGGCTTTTAATGCATTTATTGGATATATTTTACTACATAAATATACAAATTTATAAGTTTAATATTTATTTAGGGTTTTCTGTTTGTCTTGGTGATAGTGGTGAACAAATACATCAATTATCAAATGTTAAAAATTTGGATATGTTGGATATTCCTCAAATAAATATTAAAAATATTAAATATATAGGCCTATACATGTTGATACATTACTTGCCTTTTACTTTTAGAGATTAAAAATTAGTCTGTTCATTTTGCTGTTGATCTATGAAGCGAACTGGTTGATAAAGAAAAGGGGGCATTTTACCCCACCTTGGGGGGCGTTTTACCCCACCGCTGGGGCAAAACACCCCCTTTGTACAAAAATATTTTCAGTCAAAATACGAATTAATTATGAAGGCTGAGCAATTTTAATATTTGGTGAATAACTCCTGCCATACTCACTCAAAACCAGGATGGCAATTCTAGTCACATTTATGTTTTGTTTCACTGTAATGTCACATTTTCCTTAAGGGGGGCGTTTTCCCCCACTCTACCCTAATATGACCCGTTGCGCTCTGTCTCACTGCCTGTATCCACTTTTGTGTCCTAACATTCGTTTTTTGGGGTCGACAGCTTATAAAAACTTATTTCTGGGTTTTTTAGCTTGTTAGCTGTGCAACTTGACACACAGCACCTTTTAGGCATTGTTCTGTTTTTTGTAATGAGTCAGAAAAGACAAGAAGGCAGCCTGGAGACAGTTGGATTGTTTAATAAATGCGCTCTGTCTCTATGCTTGATCTGTTCTGTTGCGATCTGCGTCTCCTGCCGATGACGTGTTTCACGGGGGCGTGCCCCCGTTTCTTGACTCCACCCCCACGTCAAACCAGTGCCATAAAGAGATCCGCACAGAAAAGTGCAGCGCAAAAGAAAACCGGTATCGTGAGCACACGCTTGACTGAAACGCAGAA
The DNA here is from genome assembly GCF_024489055.1 of Chanodichthys erythropterus. NCBI lineage: Eukaryota > Metazoa > Chordata > Actinopteri > Cypriniformes > Xenocyprididae > Chanodichthys > Chanodichthys erythropterus. Next base: position 3,219,203 of record NC_090236.1, on the reverse strand, counting down.
TAAAATGAGCGTTACAAATGATTTAGTAGGTTTGAGCATGAAAAATATGTGGCAAACATATAATAGGATTACAGCTGTCATTGATTTTTGTAATTGATTATATTTTTATTTTTGCACTACGTTATTTTATTTTGCAATTTATTATTTTTGTTTGCAAAGCTTATTTTTTTATGCTCAATACTTTATTTTTCCTTTGCAATTCTTTATTTTTGTTTGCAAAACATTTTTTTATTGCTCAATTCTTTTTTTGTTTTGCAAAACTTGATTTTTTGTGCAAAACATTAAGGCATTAATTTGACTCCATACATTGCTCTTTGCTGCTGTGTAGGAGCTTCTTCCATCGCTCTTAGTTCTTCGTCCGTGTATTCAGGTTCAAATAAATATGGCTGAGCAAAAAAAAATGCAAGTCTTCCTCTGTGTCGAAATCCTTGTTTTGTTTACAGCGTGTGTCTCCCTCAGACTGTAAACGAAGCTCGGGCACACCAGATAACAAGTCAGCAGCGCCACTGCGGAGTCGTGAACGCGGATTGACAACAGATCCGGAAGAGAAGACAATGCTGAATAAAGTTGTAGTTTTTGTTATTTTTGGACCAAAATGTATTTTCGATGCTTCAAAAACTTCTAATTAACCCACTGATGTCACATGGACTACTTTGATGATGTTTTTATTACCTTTCTGGACATGGACAGTATACCATATACACTTTCAATGGAGGGACAGAAAGCTCTCGGACTAAATCTAAAATATCTTAAACTGTGTTCCGAAGATGAATGGAGGTCTTACGGGTTTGGAACGACATGAGGGTGAGTCATTAATGACAATCATTTTTGGGTGAACTAACCCTTTAAGAAATGAAGTACGAGAGCCAACAATATATGGTGAATATACTATAAATGTGTAATGTATTTTAGCAAAGGGGGAACGAAATCCATTTTATAAACTTCAGTATAACTGCAACTGAACATGAATAAATAAAGCAAAGAGAAACAAACATTTAAAGTTTTAAAATATTGTTGAGTCTGAATTCATTCATAGTCACTGCACACACAACAACAGGAAACACTGACATGAATCTCACCGGACAACATTCTCTTTGTATGAGACGCTGGTGTGTGAGGGAGTCAGGGTGACGTTACCCTCGTCGTCTGTGCTAAAACTGTCCTCTGTCAGTACATAATAACCGTTGGCTAGTAGGCGGGGGCTTCGGCGACAGGCACACACGGAGCCTGTCAGCGGATTGGTGGAGAAACACTCGTAGGAGGAGTCAGAGAAGTGGGAGACGTCAAGACTGAAAGAGAGAAACAGCATTAATGCACACACACATTTTTTTTACAGATGCTCAAACAAGAAAATAACAAGGAAGAAGCTATGAATATATGTTGCTGCTGCTTGTATACATGCTTGTACCTGTGACAAATATGTTCAGCCTCCTGCCTCCTGGTCTTAATCGGAGAACCTATGACAAACACCAGGTCAGTCTTATCAATGAATGTGCTCAAGATAGACAAAGAATGAGAGAGATGTGATATGAGGGGATACGTACTTGTAACCGCTCCCCTGAAGAAGAAAGCCATGGCTTACGCTGCTCCCAAACCTATAATACACAAAATAACATTCAGCTCAAATGGATAGTACATAATCGATCAAATGCATACATATTGCTCATATGAAAGAATTTTTGAATTATTTTTATTTCTATTATTTCTTTTTTTTTCCTCACATTGATTTTCTTGAATGATTCCTTGCACCACATTAAGGTCGTACAAAAAAAATTCTAAAATGAAGATCAAATCAAAGCAAAAATAAATATAAACGTACATGATTATATATCGATATGAATAAACCAGTACTGATAAATAGTGATACTAAAGAATAATAAATAAAAAATACAAAAAGTAACACAACATATTTGCTCTCTGGGAACAGGACCAGACAATATTTACAGATCACTTTCCTGCAATAAAGCTAAAGTTATTAATGAAAAACAAGGTGAATAATATAAGTATATAAGTAGAAGTATTTCTTTAAATCCTTAAAATTATCTCTGTATTGAAGTCTTAAACAGAATGTTACATTTTTTCTAAGTTAAAAAATATATATATTAAAACAAAAAAAAATGGCTACAAATTAAATATGTAAGATAATAAAATATAATAAAGGAAATTATATCATTTAATTAGACATGGAAATGGAATTACAGGCATGCTTTTTTGTAACAGGTTTCTAAAGAAATTAGGTCAAATGAGAGGAAAGACTATCATTTATCATGTAATTAAGTATTTCTTGTTTTTTTCTTGTTAATATTGTGTAAAATAGATCATTAGATGTCAAATAAAATAAATAAATAAATAAAAAAAATACATGTATTTCATAAAATAATATGAACCATTTAATGAAAAATGGGGAGGGGTGTCTGACAGGATGTAAAGGGAGCAGGATGGGGAGGGGGGAACAGGGAGCCATGATGATCCAAAAGGGGATGATGCTGGCAAAGTAGGTGGAGACCAGTTACTGTACTTCCTGTTAACCACTTCCTGGCTGGAGATAACCTGATTGGCTGATCAGACTGTCGCGCATGTGTGTGTGCTGCAGCTGATATCAGAGAAGCCGAGGAGACCAACGGCAAAGAAAGAGGGAGCACAATGAACCCATGCTCTCTCTCTCCTGCACACACACAAAGCAGCTTGTTTGTTTTCTCAAAAATCTGTTCCCAGAGTGATCACATGACACACTTCTTCAACTTATGTTTGCGTTTGAACAGAAAGTCCCCAAAACCCTCACACTCATTTCCTGTAGTCTCTGTGAGTTAGAAACACTAAATGACTACAAGATTATGAAAAACAATACAACATGATTAGTTTAACTGAAAGTTGCAAATATATAAAAAACAAGGAAAACAAAACCATGGTGAAATGTTGATATTGCAGCAGAGTGTAAGCTGCAATATCAAAGCATTACTCAAATGCATGCCAACCACAAAACCACACACATGCACACAAACAGAGCTTCTTAAGCTCAAAATATAAATCCAAAGAAACAACTGATTTCTATTGGCTTTACTTCCATTCTTATGTAGGCTACTTCATTATTTAATGAGAAATTTTGATTGTGATTTAACCCATATAAGACTCAAGAGAAACAATATTTTACAAAAATTTGATGTTTTGGGCTCTAATATTAATATTTTAGGATGTAATGTCTATTTCTCAGTCCTTTTAGGTTGTTTTCTGAGATTTCTTTGTTTATTTGTTTTAAGTTCTCAAAAAAATCTTAATGTACAGCACTTTGGTCTACCTTGTTTTTATAAATAAATAAAATGGTCTACCTTATAGTTTTAATAAATAATTTGACTTAATATTAATAATTATAGTACACGATTAATTAAATGAAATAACAGAATAATTACTGTTATTTACCTCAGAATAAAAACTTGTGTGCAAACGAAATCTGGCGTCCTCTGTCTGTCTGATTCTGCGCTCAGACTCGAGTCTTTGTTGCGCGGCCTGCAGCAGATACGAGATGCGCGAGACACATTCGCACAGTTAAGAGTTTATGATGTATATGGTAATTGTACAATTTCATAAATCTAAAATCTCGAAAAATAATATATGATGTGATTATGCTGAAGCGCGTAATGCGATACTAACATCCGGTTTCTTCTCGCCACATTCTTTAGCGCTGAATCTGCCCTGTATCTACTGAGTAAAACAAATACAAGTAATAAGATTAAGAAAGAAGAGAAAAACATCACTTACCTAAACCACGGAGAATGCTGATAGCGGTGCGAATCCAGTCTGTCCGCTTACTTCCAAACATTGACATGCATAAAGAACCACGCCTACAGTCAGAGACCAAGAGAGAGAGAGAGAGAGAAGAGGGTGGAGGGCACTGTTCAAAACAAAACTTGAATACAAGAATACATTAGTGCAAATGCATCAGTAATGCAAACATATTTGATCAAATTAATTGTATTAATATTTGTTTGTCACACTGGACAAGATTCACCCCAAAATGAAAATCATTTACTCACCCTCATGTAATTTCAAACCTGTATGACTTTCTTTTTTCTGCAGTGATAATGACAAAAAAAGTTGAAATGGTGACACAAATTCACAGCTATGACATACCTCATAATTATTCAATAGATAATAATTGCTTTAACGAGCTCATTTTTTCTGTCTAAATGAATACAAAATATTAGCTAACTGCATAAGTTGAATTAAAGGTGCCCTAGAATTAAAAATTGAATTTATCTTGGCATAGTTAAATAACAAGAGTTAAGTACATGGAAAAGACATACGCTGAGTTTCAAACTCCATTGTTTCCTCCTTATATAAATCTAATTTGTTTAAAAGACCTCCGGAAAACAGGCGAATCTCAACATAACACCAATATTTGCATATGCCAGCCCATGATCGAGGCATTAAACAAGAGCAGTTAGCATTACACAAGGGCAGAACGTCTGGATGTGCACTGCTGAATAATCAGACTAGGTAAGCAAGCAAGGAAAACAGCGAAAAATGTCAGATGGAGCAATAATAACTGACATGATCCATGATAACATGATATTTTTAGTGATATTTGTAAACTGTCTTTCTAAATGTTTCGTTAGCATGTTGCTAATGTAGTGTTAAATGTGGTTAAAGTTACCATTGTTTCTTACTGTATTCACGGAGACATGAGCCGTCGTTATTTTCATTATTAAACACTTGCAGTCTGTATAATTCATAAACACAACTTCATTCTTTATAAATCTCTCCAACAGTGTAGTGTTAGCCAGCTAACCACAGAGCATAGCCTCAAACTCATTCAATATCAAATGTAAACACCCAGATAAATACAATCCGACGCATGCATTCAGTATGCATGACGAACACTTTGTAAAGATCCATTTTGAGGGTTATATTAGCTGTGTAAACTTTGTTTATGCACTGTTTAAGGCAAGCGCGAGCTCTGGGGGCGGAGAGCGCGCGATTTAAAGGGGCCACAACCTGAAATCAGCTCCTTTCTAATTATGCCTCAAAATAGGCAGTTAAAAAAATTTAAAAAAAATCTATGGGGTATTTTGAGCTGAAACTTCACAGACACATTCAGGAGACACCTTAAACTTATATTACATCTTTTAAAAAAAAAGTTCTAGGGCACCTTTAACTTAAAACTTTACATTTCCGACATATGGACATTACTTGGACAGTCACCTCTGATAACATTACTCAAAATTGTAATGTAGACACATGCATTTTTGTGTATTGTGAAATATGAATTGATTTGAAGTCAATTATGACAGATGGTCAAAATTATGAGATAAAAAGTGACATAAAATTTCAGTCATGCTGTCATATTTTGACTTTTTCCCCTGGTTTCACTGACGAGTGTTAAGCATAGTCCAAGACTAAAATACATGTTTAAACTGTTTTAACTGAAAGCAACTTTCATTGGCATATCTTAAAACATTTCAGTGCCGTTGTTTGGTCTCAAGATGCACACAGTAAAGTTTTTTTCTAAGGCACATTTATAAAAGCTTCTTAAATGCCCTAATTGAACTAAGGCCTAATCTGTCTAATCTGTAATAAGCTCCGTCTGTGGTGCCTTGATCTCAGAATTGATCATTTCTTGATCACCATGAAATGGGCTTCCATTGTATGGACACAAAAAAATTATTAAAAAAAGACAATCTTCAAAATCTCTTCTTCTATGTTCTACAGAAAAAAAATAAAGTCATACATGTGTGCGTATGTCAGATAAAAGACAAGTTATAAGTTTGTAGATGGCTCTTGGGATTAATTATTCAGAATTTAAAATTCAGTTAGAAATCTTCTGTTGGATAGTTGATTATAACACCATTTTCAGTTGCTGTTATTATTCTTTTTACTTGAGAATTCCTATAAATATTACAATTCAAAAGAGAATTGTTCTTAGGCTAAATACAGACTCAACAAATGTTTCCTGAGGATGTGGACTGATAAATCGAGCATGTGCAAATGAACTAAAGTAGACCAGAATAATCTCTAGTGTTTCTCTGCAATCTGTGAGGATGACATCATGGAACAGTTACATGTGTGTGTAATGCCGAACTCAGGGGCCTCTACTACCAACACCCTTCTCTGGGGACGGTTATGCAAGAAAAAGCTTATGCAAACTCTGAGAGCGAAGGGTTTAGTGAGAATATTTATTTTATCGTTCAATACTATATATTTTGTTATTTACATTTAAAAACACATTTAAACATGCAAATATTTATATAAAATATAACCAACACAGCTCTGAGTTCGACTCAGTAAGTCTGCGCATTGGGCTCTAATAGGTGTGTAGCATGCATGTCTCTGGTCATGTTGTTTTTCTCTCTGAGTTTGGCTTGTAGTAACGTGTGCTCCACCACTCCCATCCGAACATCCATCTGCTCAATCTCCTGCTTCAGCTTGGTCAAACTCTGACGGATCTTCACCACTGGAGCTGCAACACAAAACACAGACAAGCATAAACTACAGCTCACAAAAACAAACTGCACCATCAGTAGGGTGAGAGAGTGTTTGTTGTGTGTGTGGTTTACCTCCATCAGACATGCTGCTGCCTTTCTCTTCCATTTCCTGTTTTACTTTCTCTAGCTCCTCGCTGATCTGAAGCATAAATATATATTCTTGTTTGTTATTTGAATACAATGAGCACTTAACCATTGTGAGCACTTAACCTCATCTTAAAATAAATAAATAAATAAAACTTCTTATTCCTATCCTTTTACATCCTCTAATCCCTCTCTAATGTATTTTATGATAATCTGAGCACTTTATTGTGAGCACTTCTTGTCTATTTGCCTCGTCATGGCGACTCACTTGTTGTATTCCTCACTTGTAAGTCGCTTTGGATAAAAGCAAATGTAAATGTAATGTGGCTATGTGGACATAGTATAAATTTCATTTATAAAAAAAAAAAAATAAAAAACACTGATGCTTTTTAAATGTTACTTTGTGGATATCAAAATCATGAAAATATTTTAGACTCACCTCAGCCAGAATCCTGGTTCTCTCTGTGACGCCTCCACTGGCCTGCTGATAAAGCTCTTTTACCTGATGAACAAAAACATGCACATGCGATTGACTATCCTGGGTTTTGATTGGTTGAGGATAATATGTGTTTAACCATTCTGCGTTTTGAATGGTAGTGACATAGTAATACATATATAATAGTATGTAAAAAGTACTAGATTTAAGGGTTTTGATTGGTCGAGCTGTTTACCTTGTTGAGCTGTGCTTGTGCTTGGCGGTATTCTGAAATGAGATGCTCCAGCTGAGTATTGAGGTATTTCTCACGACTGCTCACTTTCTCCAGAGTTTTACTGATGTCCTCCCTCAGCTTAAACAGACAACCCTGAACACACACATAAACATACTCAGGTTTAATATTTCACATTAAATATATTTTTAAAAGCATCTGTTTTGGGTGGATGGATGGATGACCTTAGCATCTTGCAAGGACGTGTTGATGCCATCTTGATGTTGATGCATTTGATCAAGGTGAATCCTCCAATCCTGGAACACAGAAACCTGTTAGTATTCAGCCAATCAGAGTCTCTTCATCACCTTGCAGGTGAGATACAACGATTAAAGGCTGAAGAATTTGAGACCTTGTTGTCGGTGCGGATGGTGACTTTAAGTTGTGGGAGAACTCGCTCCACCTCCAGATTCCACTCGGCAGCATCAACGTCTGACTCCAGAACCACTGCAGGCCTTGAACCACTAAGATCCTAAACACACATACAATATCTACCAGTTGAATTTTACTGTACTTACTGGGTAAAATGCTACTTACTAGCTCTTTAAGTTATTAATAAACATCCCTCCTAACTCAGTATAATTGGGCTATTGATGCTTTACAAATATATGCACAAATATAACTCACAATCTCCAGAGAAAGAAAGTAATTACTCCTTTCAGGTTTATATTATATGTAACGGATAATCCACGGCTAGCTGTGCATCAAATGATTTTAATGCACAATGCGGATTGCATTCAAATAATTTAATGCACAGCTAGCTGTTGATTATCCTGCTTATACCATGGTCATTTGCCAGCATTGACAAGTTAAAGTTATTAATAATGTGTGCAGTGCAATATTCAACCGGAAGAGTAAAAATTTTTTCATCAGCTGTGGCTCATTAGATCTAGCATTCTGCCCGCTTTAAATAAGACGAGATGAAGATGAAGATGATGCAGTGTAGCAAGATCACATTTATTTGAATGAATTATAGCATTTATTTGAATCAATTGTCGAGAGAGAAAGAAATATAATGCTGAGAAATATAAGAAAGGGATTCAGTAGTGAAGCTATTTTATTAATAAAAGTCGTGGGGCAGAGTTAAGTTTCTGTGCTCTTAATTGTGTGCGCAGTGCTATCTCCGATCTCTGTGTGTGTGTGATATGTGTGTGTGCTACAATGGAAACAGCACATTAATATAAAACGGTGATTAAACTGACTGGAACTATCTGTGCATTAACCAGTTTTAATGCACACCCACCAGCCAATCAGAATCGAATATTCAGACAGACTATGGTATAATATTATATAAAATGCACCTGCTGATATTTTAAATAAAACTTACACTCTGATTGGTTCTGGTCTTCAGTGCATCTAGATCAAGTCCGTCCTCTTCCTCATACTCCTCGTCCTCCTGCTGAAGATACACATTTTTAATGAATGTATGTGTGACTCACAGTCATGTCTTCCTCCATCTTACTGTGTGAATTAGGGGTAGCCCATAGTAGTAAACATTTATAATATGATATTCTCTATTTTTGTTCATAAAATATTACCCATTTGGTTTTATATATTGTATCCTTTGATGCAGAACAATATCCAAAGTAAAAGAAAGGTATCACATTATTTGAATACCATTTTTTTTTAGAAGTGACATAAATTGCAACAAAATACAATTTATCTTAAACATTATACAAAAATGCCATTTGTCTTCTTGGCATTGTTTTTTATATAAACAAACACACAGTCTTTTTTTCTAGCTTCGCAATAAATCATTTCTTTGCAGACATTCAAACTAAAGATGTTTTTTTTTATCATAATGTTTATGTCTTTACTATTATAATTATTAGTAGTATTGTGTAAAGACATATTTATATTTAAACATAATGTACATAATGTGCAGTTGTATATTATTTTTGCATATGTATGTATGTACCCAGAATTCCTGGAAATATAAACTCCTATTGTGTTTGTACACACAAATAAAGTTAATTGTGATTCTGATTTTGCAACTTTTTTGAGCCGTTTACTTGAAGTAGATATAATCACAAGATATAAGTACACTGTTAATCCAAATATGATTTAATAAATCCTGAACTGTTTACTCAATCCAATTTACAACAGTAAAAAAAAAATGCTAATAGGAGAGTTTGACAGACAGTAGCAGTAAATGAGGAAGGTGAAGCTTATAATAGAGTTTAAGTGTGACTCACTGTCATCTCTTCTTCCACTTTACTGAGGGTGAGCTCAGCATCATCTTCCTGCACACACTCGTCTTCCACCTCCACAGACGGGTACAGAGGCCTGATAAAGGGAAAATACCAGCTGTGTTATTGTTTATTTATAGTGGGAACAGAAAGTTTGTGAACCCTTGTGAAATGTATGGTTCTACTACAACAAGATAATATTATTAAGATTTTAAAACTAAAGAAGCAAATAGCATCATCCCAATCTGCATTCAACTCAAGGTGTGTGCCATTGTGTGTATATGTGTACCTATTCCAGGTGAATCCTTTACTCTTTAGAGCTTTTTCTACCAGCTGGTCTAGAACATAACAGACATGCTCTCCAGATCCAGACTTCAGCTTAGATGGGGGGAAATCAACCTGGCCACCCTATAAACACACAAACACATTCAGTGATAATCATGAAATCCAAATGCACTCTTGTGAGGGTGTCATCATTGTGATAATGTCTCACCAGGGCACGCAGCTCAGATAAGATGTTGGAGACGGTGGCGTTGGGGTCGTCGTACTCCTGCGGTGCGTCAAACGGCCGTCCGCACAAGGAAATCAACCAGGCGGAAATTACACTGAACATATAGAACTGTTCTCCGGGATTTGACAACACGTGAGGGCTAGACACAAAATAATGCCTGAAAAACAGAGAGAAAACATGTATTTGAACAAATTTCTGTTCGAGAAGACACACAGATACAGTATACAAAGATTTGTTTGATTTAGGCCTAATCTGAATTATTTTTAAACAGTTAGCTCACCCTCATGTCATTCCAAACCTGTAAGACCTTCGTTCATCTTCAGAACACAAATTAAGATATTTTTGATGAAATCCAAGAGGTTTTTTTTATCTCCCATAGAAAGCAAAGAAATTCAAGGTCCAGAAAAGTAGTAAAGACATCGTTAAAATAGTCAATCTCCTCTCTATCCTGTCATTCTCCTATGCAATTTATGTTGAAGACACATTGCAGAGCTTCCGTGTTTTACGTCTGAACATCATCACAGGCATGCCTTGTGCTGCTCACATGGACAGCGTCGGCCAATACTGAGCCGGCGTCCGGATGTAAACATGGAAGCGCTGCACTGCGTCAACTGCGTAGGAAACTGGCAATAAATTAGTTGTTTTTGTTTTGTTTTTGCACACAAAAAATATTCTTGTTGCTTCCTAACATTAAGGTTGACCCACTGTAGTCACAATGACTATTTTAACAATGTCTTTACACCGTGTGCAGAATTATTAGGCAAGTTGATTTTCTGATCATATTTTTTTCCCAGGCACATTTTACCAATTCCAAACCACGTCAATCTTAATAACTACTATTAATATTGTTTTTAATCATTTATAAGTGATATATAATTGCTCATAAAGGCTGGAAATGAAAAACGCCTTATATTCAGGTGTGTAGAATTGTTATGCAGGTTTTCTTTTACAGACAAAATGAGCCAAAAAAGAGATTTAACTCAGACTAAAAAAGTCAAAAAATATGAAATGCTCATGAGAAGAATGCAATACTAATGAAATACTAGAAATTGCAAAGTTAAGGCATGACCATTGGACAATGAAATGCTCATTGGGTCAGCGGGGTCATACAAAAACAGCTGGAGAAGAAAAGACACATGTTAACTGCTAAAGAATTAATAATTAAGGTAAAGAATTAAGTGTGAAACCATCAGGAACCCTTTAGTCTCCAGCGCCACCATTTTCCAGAACTGCAACCTACCTGGAGTCTCCAGAAGTGCAAGGTGTCAGGATCTCAGAGACTTAGGTTAGGTAAAGAATCCTAAAAAATGACCCACACTTAATAAGAATCACAAGATGAAGTGTAGTAAAATACACAAATATCGGTTTTATAGACAGACAGATTGAGAGTGACTAGCACCACATCCTCTTGTACCACTGTTTGAAGAATTCATCTTCCAGAATCTGGCAGTAAGTTTTGGAAGATAATTTTTAGATCCTATCCTGAAATGTCCATCTAACAGATATGGAATAAAAATGATCTTCCAATTATATTTCAGGATTATTTAGCTAACCTAAGTCTCTGAGATCCTGACACCTTGCACTTCTGGAAACTCCAGCTAGGTTGCAGTTCTGGAAAATGGTGGCGCTGGTGGTTCCTGATGGATTCACACTTAATTCTTCACCTTAATTCATAATTCTTTAGCAGTAAACATGTCTTTTCTTCTCCAGCTGTTTTTGTCTGAGCCTGCTGACCCAATGAGCATTGCACTGTCCAATGGTCATCCCTTAACTTTGCAATTTCTAGTATTGCATTAGTATTTCATCCTTCTCATGGGCATTTAATATTTTTAGAAATAAATCTCTTTTTTGGCTCATTTTGCCTGTAAAAGAAAACCTGCCTAATAATTCTGCACACTTGAATATAAGGCGTTTTTCATTTCCAGCCTTTATGAACAATTATATATCACTCATAAATTATTAAATACAAAATTAATAGTAGTTATTAAGATTGATGTGGTTTGGAATTGGTAAAATGTGCCTGGAAAAAAATATGATCAGAAAATCAGCTTGCCTAATAATTCTGCACACGGTGTAGTACTTTTCTGGACCTTGAATGTGGTAATTTCGTTGCTTTCTACGGGAGATAAAAACCCTCTCGGATTTCATCAAAAATATCTTAATTTGTGTTCTGAAGGGTTTGGAACGACATGAGGGTAATTAATGACAGAAACCCTTTAAAGTTTTACTTAAAAGTAATCCTAGTTATGTTTTTATTGGGCTGAAGGCTGCTATCACATTGTGCTTATGCTCCTCAAAGAAAATAAAGCAATTGCTTGAGCTGTTTGCTCACATTTTAAGTTTTTTTTTTACTTTGAGTTATAGATTTATTGAGTTATAAGTCTCTTTGGTGATAAGATGATGATTTGTATTTTATTATAAGCTGGTTGTTTAAAAGTATCTACTATAAAACGTGATCATGCATTATCATCCAAATATGTACACAGTAGCGATTCTGAGTCTCTCACTCACCTGGACAGAGGTTTGATGTTGTGTTTGTCCAGAACCTGCTGCTCATAATCCAGAACTTTGAGTTTATCCAGCAGATCCTCCATCAGCACGAACGTCTGATAGACCGAACCGGGTCCGCGCTCTTCCTCCTCCGCCATCCCTCTCTCTATCACTGTTCACATTCAACAAGCTTTATTGGCAAGGCAAAATGGGTTGAAAGCTTTATTAAACACCATAGATATGTATACAGGCACATATACACACATATTTCTCCTACTCTCTGTGTGTTTTTATCAGTCGTTTCCCGCAGCGGACTCAGGATGTTGTAGTTACTGTCGCCAAGAATGACGTCAGAGTCAGACACGATATGATGGCCATGATAGGAAACAAAATAATAGTACTGAATAGTGATGGATAGTAATAAAGAATGAGCAATAATGAATAATATAAAACATTTAACTTGTAAATAAAACGGCAATAGCAAGCAGAAACTCTTAACATGACTGTTTGACTAAACGTTTTGTGCTGAGGGTCTTATAAGAGTGCTGCCACGCGCTGGAGCGGAGAAGAAACGGTGCCACAGCACAGACAAGGCAGTGTTTGTATTCTTCTCTCAACATTCCTGTCTGATCCATGAATACACGCATAGTAAAAGTTTAAGAGATGCTTATCTATTTATTTTATTTTATATTTATTTTAAACATATTTATTATATATGAAAATTAAATTAATAGTATGATTAAATTATCATGCATTATTGTGCTCTGTTTTCTAGATAAACTGTGTGCCAGTGTATGCCTCATGTTAGGTTGCTATGTGCTGGGCAGAGCCGCTCAGCTGTTGAGATTAATTCCAAGAGATCTTTTTTTGGCTGATGGGTCATTCTTTCTTTCACTCTGCCAGTCTGTCTCTATGATGTTGGTGTGTGTATGAAATGTTTGGAGATTCAAATGTTCTGAGTTTCAGTCCCCTGCTTAACTACCAGTGTTTTGGACAGATTCATCTGCTCTTTACATGGTAATCAAGACACACACTCAGAGAAAAAGGACACATTAGACAGGATATGTTTTCACATTTTAATACATTTCACATGTGGCTTATGGTATCAGAAATGACACAAACATCTAGTGTTTGCACTCTTAATTAATTTGGCTTCCCAACACACATACTCATATACACTTTCACATTTCGGAGCACGTTTTATGAAAAATTCCCCTCTTTCTTCCACTTACTCAGTAACCTCTTTATCTGTATTTTATATACGTTTTTTCCATCCATTTCTCCACAGTTTCGGTGGTGTTGCTTTTTTAATCCTCTTGAATACGTGTCGCCCCCTCTTCTGATACTGGACCCTCCCGCTTGTTCTCGGTAACCACCTCTGTGTATGTCACATCTGGGCTGGACTTCCTGCCTTTGGGAGGAGTCACAGCTGGCTCCGCCTCCGCGCCCTCCTGGCCCTCAGCGACAGTGCGTTCCTTCTTCAGTTTGATTTTGAACGATTCTTTAGTGGGTGCTTTCTTAGCAATGTTTTCCTTCAGCCTCTCGCTGCTCTGACGTATCTTTTCTCGCTGCTCAGGGGGCACGATCTTCTCACCCAAGTTGTTGAATTTGGTTCCGAGCGTTTGGCCCGTCTTACTCAGGCTGTCCTTGGTCTTACTGAGGTTTTCCCGCGTCTTATCACGGGTCTTGCTCATGTTCTCTTTGGAGAACGCAGCTTTGATGTTCTCAATGCCTTTTAACCCGCTCTGTTTCAGACGTGCTCCCCGGGATGACTCAGCCTCCTCTACCACCATGTACTCTTCATCAGATGATAGGTCAGCAGGGATTTCATACTCATCTGGCTCAACTTCTAGGTTAGCAAGCCCTGCCCCCTTGGGAGTCTTGGTAACAGCAACAGAGGGAACTTCAGTTTCACCCTGTGGTGTCATAGGAGATAGGAGAGATTGTTATTCACACACTCAGACTTCACCAACTCCCAGAAGGTTATGGAGAAAAACTCTGTGCTGTTTGTGTGGATATATATATAACTGTACATAAAAACTTTAGTAATGAAACTGCAGTAACAGGTTTGATAGAGGCCTGGGTTTTTTACGCTTTCTTGCAACAATGTCAAACTCACCAAGATGCAAGTCATTAAGCTGATTACCAAACATCAATTTCAATATTAACATATTTAGATTTAATTAATAAAGGGTTAGTTCACCCAAAAATAAAAATTCTGTCATTAATTACCCTCATGTCATTCCAAATCCGTAAGACTTTAGTTCATCTTCGGAACACAAATAAAGATCTTTTTAATGAAATCTGAAAGCTTTCTGTACCTCCGTTGACAGTCTATGCAACTACCACTTTCAAGCCCCACAAAGGTAAGGCATCATAAAAGTAATCCATATGACCCAAGGTTTAACCTCCATTTCATGAAGTGACATGAGTGCTTTGCACACACAGAAAAAAAAGTAATTTGTGCGTTCACGAGAGCACCATGACGCATGCATGTTTGTGTTGACGTGAGAGCAGACATTGTTGCGTGAAGACTGAGCAGACGGTGATGCACGTTGGACATTAATATTTTGTAAATAAAGTAGTAAATTGTTTTGTGTGTGTTTGTGTGTGTGCAAACAGAGCACTTGTGTCACTTCATAAAATTGAGATTAAAGGGTTAATTCACCCAAAAATGAAAATTCTGACAATTATTACTCACCCTCATGCCTTTCCACAGCCGTTAAACCTTCGTTAATCTTCGGAACACAAATTAAGATATTTTTGTTGAAATCCGATGATTCAGTGAGGCCTCCATAGCCAGCAATGACATTTCCTCTCTCAAGATCCATTAATGTACTAAAAACATATTTAAATCAGTTCATGTGAGTAATGTGGTTCAATATTAATATTATAAAGCGATGAAAACAAAATAACGACTTATTTAGTGATGGCCGATTTCAAAACACTGCTTCAGGAAGCTTCGGAGCATAATGAATCAGCATATCGAATCATGATTCAGATCGCGTGTCAAACTGATGAAATAACGTGACTTTGGCGCTCCGAACAGCTGATTCGACACGCTGATTCATTATGCTCCGATGCTTCCTGAAGCAGTGTTTTGAAATCAGCCATCACTTTATAAGTTGTTATTTAGTTTTTTTTTGGCAGACCAAAAATATTTAAAAATGAAAAATTCATCGCTTTACATCAATATTGAACCACTGTACTCACATGAACTGATTTAGATATGTTTTTAGTACATTTATGGATCTTGAGAGAGGAAATGTCATCCTCACGGAGCCATCGGATTTCAACAAAACTATCTTAACTTTTGTTTCGACGATTAACGAAGGTCTTATGGGTGTGGAACGGCATGAGGGTGAGTAATAAATTACATTATTTTCTTTTTTGGGTGAACTAACCCTTTAAACCACTGGAGTCACATGAATTACTTTAATGATATCCTTACTACCATACTGGGGCTTGAAAGTGGTACTTGCGTAGGCTGTCAGTGGAGGGACAGAAAGCTTTCAGATTTCATTAAAAAGATCATTTGTGTTCCGAAGATGAACGAAAGTCTCACGGTTTGGAATGACACGAGGGTAAATAATTAATAAAAGTAATTTTATTTTTGGGTGAACTAACCCTTTAAGATTTAAATGTAAATTTCTATTTAGATTTATTACATTGAAACATAAAGATGGATGATGAGCTTTACCTCCTCTTGGTCTTACCAAAACAAAAACAGGGAGCCTAAAAATGTAAAATGTTGGTTCAGTTACAGAATACAATTCATATACTTAAAGGGATAGTTCACTTAAAAATTAAAAATTGTCTTCAATTACTAGAATACATTATTAGAATAGTTCAGTTTGAAGAATATTTTAACAGTTTTTGTCAATAAAATGAAAGTCAGTGGAGTCCAAAACAACATTAGACCCCATTGACTTTCATTGTAAGGAGAAAAAAAAAATCTTCTTGGAATGACATGAGGGTGAGTAAATGATGACAGTTTTTCATTTTTGTCTGGACTATCCCGGTATAATTTCCCCATATAGTTTCAGCTGTTACATTTGGAAGGTCTACTATGATGATGATGCATATAAGATGATATGTCTAATGCACACTGCACATGAATAACTTGAAAACTAGTTAAAATCAACATAATACTAAGTGGTTGGTCACTTTTTATAAAACAGATTGTTCCAGTCCTTGATTCTGACTGGTTGATCCATGTTCAAAGCTGTTGTAAATTACACTACAAACATCATGCCTAACAACGCCCCTTAGCTGTTCTAAAATCCCTGTAAACCACGGCGTCACTGGGCTTATTGCTTTAATATGTCAGTCAGACAATCTCTTCCTGTTTAAGTGGGTGGTTCTTGGCAGCACAAGCAAAGTGGACTAGATTTTATGTCAGTCTAAAGTCTGGTTACTTATGACTACCCTTCCCTAGAGGACATTTTTGTAGTCTGTAAGAATGGATGTCTATGTATGTGTATGTATAAACTCCCTATTCAGGGAATAACCTTAAAGAGTCTCTTCAGCTGTGTTAGCAGCTCTAAATTAGGAAAGCTCAGAATAACTACACACAAACGCACACTTTCATACTCTCTCTCTCTCACACACACACACTCTCTCTCTAACAGCCTAATTTAGACTAATTTGTAACACATTTTCTCTAATTATTTATTGTGTATACTGAAGTGTTGCATTTCTCCATGAGGAGTCGAATATACAAGTTTGCCAGCATTTGTGCTATGCTAATAAGTAGAATCAAGCCTTATCATTATTTGTGTCCATCCCTAACAACACATTTAGGATTGGGGGCACCAAATATAATTGTTTAAGAATAGATCATTGATAAACCACATTGGACTACTAATCCGAACATTCATCGTTTGTGGTGGTTGAGGTCCAGTGTCACTCTGGAAGTCTCTTGAATGGACATATCAAAAATATCTTTATTGTCATCTGACACACTAACATAAATGCCTAGCCAATCAGCTTTAAAGGAAATTCTCAAGAGCACGCCCTATTGCTAATACAGCTTCACCATCAATCACCCAAAAAATCTGTCACATTTACAGTTGTTTTGTGAATTTTCACAAGCGAAGTCCAGTCATTTCTTTAGGAATCCACACAATCAGGAATTTTGTGTGAAGGCGAAAGATTTAGCAATGTGTTCAAGTTGTTTGCTGCTTTGTTTGAGAGAGACTTCTGTGTGAGCTGTGCTTCTTAAAGTGCTACATTATTGACAATGACCTTTTTCTGCCTATGGAATTTCACCAAAATTTCACTGACGTGACCACACCTTAACAGGCATGCAGCGGTTGTTAGCAATGGGTTTACCTGGTAGATAACAACCCTGAACTTGTTGCGTGTGAGCAGCTCATCCTGTGTAGTTTCCACCTTCTTCACACGCACGTTCTGTTTCTCCACACGTGAACGTACTTCTTTAACGTGCGTGCTCACGCGACGGGCTTTCTGCAGCAGTTTGTCAACGGTCGTCGCTGTGGCCCCGTGGTCACGAGCTAGTTTGACAAGCTCAGATTGGACGGCACCCACAGAGCTTTCGAGCTGCTGCTGCCGTTCCTCCATGCGCTGCTGACTAGCCTGGACGCCATCGATGATCGTAGACACGCGTTCCAGCAGAGAGAGAATCGACAGGGCCGAGATGGGCTGCCCGGATTCATCCTCAACCCCCAACATGACATCTCCTCTCTTTTCCATCTCCAATTCTCCTTTTCACACGTCCCTGAAAGTAATGCAACTGGGCCAGAGATGGGTATGGGGCCAGACTGAATCAAACACACAGTACAGAGAGAAACTGACACTCCAAGAGAGACTCCAGTGGAATCTGACAAACTCCACCCCTGTTCACACACACGGATATAAATGCATGGATATAAATACAACTGTAAGAGGATACTAAGACATTTTTGGAAACTGTATCACAGAAGCATTGGAAAGCCCCATTAATTCATACATTCCCTTAATGTGTGCATGTGTTATAGTAGCTTGTGGTATGCATAATATGTGTTGCTTTCTCAGCTCTGAAATATCTAAAATGACAGTGGCATTGATCTAGAGCGCATATGTGTGTGTTTGTGTGATGAGGTGGACTTACTTTTATAAATCTGCCCCCCTGTGGCATAACATCAACTCAACTGAAGCCAACAGCTGAGGAACGCACACACACACACAGTGTAAACTGACCTTGGAGGGGTTTCACATTGGTGTTTTGACCTCTGACCTCACATTAAGTGAAAACTGCATCTCCCAGCATGCACTTTGGGTCAGTGAGGAAAATACACTTGTACTTTAAAAATAAAAATACCTAGAAGATAATGAAAAACAATAAAGACATGACATTTTCCTTAAAACTCACTTTATAAATTTTTACTGAGTTTAAACAGATTTGACATGCAAACTTTCACAGGCCTTCACTTAATATCATGTGACTTGATTTACAAACTGATTTGTAAGACTGATAAATGCACAGCCTCTCACTGTCACACACTATGATGACCTTTGGATTGCTTGGTTTTGGATTGTGTGCTATTATTAAGCTTTCCCAGTTTTATCCACCTTATTTTTTTATGTGGAAGTAAGTTATTTCATGTCAATGTGCGAGACTTTCGATTCATTAGCTGCTATAGGTAAACAACTAGAAGAATAACAAAGTGCAGGGAATGATAAAAATATTTGTGATTTGTATTTATGATTATCCTAATAAATCAAAACAAAATCATAGCAAATACCAGTTTGCAACATCAAGCAGCATAATGGACTGTTTTTGTACAGCTAAAATAACTGACATGAGAAGCCTCGCATATTTAAGTTAAAATGGTTATACCTGGTCTTACATTAAAAATTAGGATAGAAGGTTAAATATATAAAAAGTAAACAACAGATTTTGGCAGGAGTAGGCTTTACAAACATTCTCTGACATGCTTTAACCTCTGGTCCCCAAGATCCACCATTTGAAGTGTGAATTCAGTAATTCAATAAATATGGAGAGTTTGGACACTAAAAACAATCAGACATAACATTTTTTTTTTTTTTTTGGAGTATGGAGTAATCCATGCCAAAGTCACAGAGCTATTGTGTTGTGCGTGGTTGCCAGGGCATTGCTATGTAATTGCTAAGGCTTTCTGTGAGGTTTTTTTTTTTTTTTTTGCATGTTTCTATGTGGTTGCTAGGGTGTTCTGAGCAGTTGCTTACTGGCCAAAGATAATAGATTCCACCCCAAGTGTCAGTACGGTCTCTTAGTACAGTGGCTGAGAGCTCAACATGCTGCAACTGCACAGTTTCACAAAACATGTGCTGCAAATACTCACAACGTAACCAAATACAGAAACACGCAGCAAATACTCACAACGCAACAAAATACAGAAACGCGCTGCAAATACTCATAACGCAACCAAACAGAAACATGCTGCAAATACTCACAACGCGACCAAATACAGAAACGCACTGCAAATACTCATAACGCAACCAACTACAGAAACGCGCTGCAAATACTCACAACGCGACCAAATACAGAAACGTGCTGCAAATACTCATAACGCAACCAAATACAGAAACACGCTGCAAATATTCATAACGCAACCAAATACAGTAACGCACTGCAAATACTCACAACGCAACCAAATACAGAAACACGCTGCAAATACTCATAACGCAACCAACTACAGAAACGCGCTGCAAATACTCACAACGCGACCAAATACAGAAACGCGCTGCAAATACTCACAACGCAACCAAATACAGAAACGCGCTGCAAATACTCACAACGCAACCAAATACAGAAACGCGCTGCAAATACTCACAACTACAACCAAATACAGAAACGTGCTGCAAATACTCACAACGCAGCCAAATACAGAAACACGTTGCAAATACTCACAATGTAACCAAATACAGAAACGCGCTGCGAATACTCACAATGCAACCAAATACAGTAACGCACTGCAAATACTCACAACGCAACCAAGCACAAACGCGCTGCAAATACTCACAACGCAACCAAACAGAAACATGCTGCAAATACTCACAATGCAACCAAAAACAAAAACACGCTGCAAATACTCACAACGCAACCAAATACAGAAATGCTCTGCAAATACTCACAAGGCAACCAAATACAGAAATGAGCAGGCAAATACTCACAGCGCAAACAAATACAGAAACGTGCTGCAAATACTCTGGAAGTTTTTTTTTTTTTTTCATGTTTCTATGTGGTTGCTAGGGTGTTCTGAGCAGTTGCTTACTGGCCAAAGATAATAGATTCCACCCCAAGTGTCAGTAATATTCTGGTCCCAATATATGGCTTGGGTCTCTTAGTACAGTGGCTGAGAGCTCAACACGTTGCAACTGCAGAAAACACCAGCATATTAAGAAAACATCAGTTTCACAAAACATGTGCTGCAAATACTCACAACGTAACCAAATACAAAAACGCAGCAAATACTCACAACGCAACAAAATACAGAAACAGCACTGTAAATACTCACAACGCAACCAAGCACAAACGCGCTGCAAATACTCACAACGCAGCCAAATACAGAAACACGTTGCAAATACTCACAACACAACCTAACAGAAACGCGCTGCTAATACTCACAATGCAACCAAATACAGTAACGCACTGCAAATACTCACAACGCAACCAAATACAGTAACGCACTGCAAATACTCACAACGCAACCAAACAGAAACATGCTGCAAATACTCACAATGCAACCAAATACAAAAACGCGCTGCAAATACTCACAAGGCAACCAAATACAGAAATGAGCAGGCAAATACTCACAGCGCATACAAATACAGAAACGTGCTGCAAATATTCTGGGAGGTTTTTTTTTTTTTTTTGCATGTTTCTATGTGTTTGCTAGGGTGTTCTGAGCAGTTGCTTACTGGCCAAAGATAATAGATTCCACCCCAAGTGTCAGTAATATTCTGGTCCCAATATATGGCTTGTGCTGAGAGTGGCTGAGAGCTCAACACGCTGCAACTGCAGAAAACACATGCAAATATAAAAAACACCAGCATATTAAGAAAACATCAGTTTCACAAAACATGTGCTGCAAATACTCACAATGTAACCAAATACAGAAACGCAGCAAATACTCAAAACGCAACAAAATACAGAAACAGCACTGTAAATACTCACAACGCAACCAAGCACAAACGCGCTGCAAATACTCACAACGCAACCAAACAGAAACATGATGTAAATACTCACAACGCAACCAAGCAGAAACGCGCTGCAAATACTCACAATGCAACCAAACAGAAACATGATGCAAATACTCACAACGCAACTAAATACAGAAATGCGTTGCAAATACTCACAACGCAACCAAATACAAAAACGCGCTGCAAATACTCACAACTACAACCAAATACAGAAACGCGCTGCAAATACTCACAACGCAGCCAAATACAGAAACACGTTGTAAATACTCACAACGCAACCAAGCAGAAACGCGCTGCAAATACTCACAATGCAACCAAACAGAAACATGATGCAAATACTCACAACGCAACTAAATACAGAAATGCGCTGCAAATACTCACAACGCAACCAAATACAAAAACGCGCTGCAAATACTCACAACTACAACCAAATACAGAAACGCACTGCAAATACTCACAACGCAGCCAAATACAGAAACGCGCAAGCAAATACTCACAATGCAACCAAATACAGAAACGCACTGCAAATACTCACAATGCAACCAAGTACAGAAACGCGCTGCAAATACTCACAATGCAACCAAATACAGAAACGCACTGCAAATACTCACAACGCAACCAAATACAGAAACGCGCTGCAAATACTCACAACGCAGCCAAATACAGAAACGCGCAAGCAAATACTCACAATGCAACCAAATACAGAAACGCATTGCAAATACTCACAATGCAACCAAGTACAGAAACGCGCTGCAAATACTCACAATGCAACCCAATACAGAAACGCACTGCAAATACTCACAATGCAACCAAGTACAGAAACGCGCTGCAAATACTCACAACGCAACCAAATACAAAAACGCGCTGCAAATACTCACAATGCAACCAAATACAGAAACGCACTGCAAATACTCACAACGCAACCAAATACAGAAACGCGCTGCAAATACTCACAACGCAACCAAATACTCACAACGCAACCAAATACAGAAACGCACTGCAAATACTCACAACGCAACCAAATACAGAAACGCGCTGCAAATACTCACAACGCAACCAAATACAGAAACGCACTGCAAATACTCACAATGCAACCAAATACAGAAACGCACTGCAAATACTCACAACGCAACCAAATACAGAAACACACTGCAAATACTCACAACGCAACCAAATACTCACAACGCAACCAAATACAGAAAGGCGCAGCAAATACTCACAACGCAACCAAATACAAAAACGCGCTGCAAACACTCACAATGCAGCCAAATACAGAAATGCACTGCAAATACTCACAACGCAACCAAATACAGAAATGCGCTGCAAATACTCACAACGCAACCAAATACTCACAACGCAACCAAATACAGAAACGCACTGCAAATACTCACAACGCAACCAAGTACAGAAACACGCTGCAAATACTCACAACGCAACCAAATACAGAAACGCGCTGCAAATACTCACAATGCAACCAAATACAGAAACGCGCTACAAATACTCACAATGCAACCAAATACAGAAATAACACTGCAAATGCTCACATTTCCAGATGTTGTACTTTAACGAACTCCTCCTACAGCTTTACTCAAATCAATATTAAAAAAATTCTATTTTCACGTTTTCTTCAGTTGCAGCATATTGAGCTGTCTCAACCACCATATCTTAGTCAGTATAAATACAAATATGGGATTTGTATGCCCGTTATATTGTCCTCCAAGTGAAAATCATAAATCTTATAGCTTTTGAAAGTAATAACACACAATCTCTTTGACAATATGCATACAAACGCCCTTGAATCATGCTAGCATGTTTTGCGTGGCAAGAATCACTCCAATATTCTTGAGAAAATGTAATAATCTACTTAATGTAAACATTTCACCATGTGAATTTACTGCATTTGGACTAGAAAGAAAGTGAGGGAGAGAGATGAAAAAGGCAAAACTGTGAAGAGGAGAGAAAACTGGGAATGTAGAGATTTTAAAATAAAAAAATTATTGGTGACAAGGCGGAATAAGGCCACTGAAATATCAAAGCTGACAGATAAAATTATAAAAAGCTTCAGAGAGAGTGTATAAGTATTTGAGTATGAAGAAGCTATTGGGGAGTGTGTATGTGATGGGAGTAGATGAGTAGTATGTGTGGTAAGGTACAAAAAAAGAGTTAAGAGTGAACAGTTTGTGCGTTTCTGTTTAAGTTATCAGCAGCTATACAGTCCTGCGTCCTCCATCTTTGGGAAAGTGACCCAGGTTCTGTTTCTGTTTCCGTGGCTTTTTTGGATGAATCCTAAAGGCAACAATTTTGAGATTTGGTGAGTGAATGTGTGATATCTTTGCTTTTTTCTTTATTAACATTAATTTGGTGCATACTAATGTGCACATTTTTACCTTGTGATGCATATTATGACAGCGATGATGATGCTGATTTGTACAGCAGCGATGATAACAGCAATCAGGACATACTGGAGCTTCTGTCCATTGGGCACCACATACAACTCACTGAAGTCTTTTTGTTCACAGTGCATACCGGAGAACCCCACATCACACCTAAACAATAAGACCACCATTGACCAAAACATATCAACCCCATATGCCTAAAATCCACTTCATTTGTACACCCAGTTGAGATTTACTAAAATACATGACTTGTGCATCTGTTGCGGATCATACCTGCATGTTGGCAGATCATTTTTCATCTCACAGGTTCCATGCACACAAAAGCTGCTGTTGACTTCAGCACAGGGCATTGCTCCGCCCACACTGACTCCACCCACTAATACCACTGAATCTATAGGATGAATCAAACGTCATATCTGATTACAGAAAAATGTTAAATATTTTTCTCTACATGTGTTTGCTGATATGTGATTTGTTTTTGTGCGTTTACCTGGACATAGCCCAAGGTGTTTGACCTTAATCTGAGCTTGTTTCAAGCAGGAAGCTTCTCTGATCTGACATGGATTACTGTATGACTGTCCATCTGATCCACAAACTGGATTCATATTATATCCACTGCAGTCTATATTACATACACACCTGCACAGAAAATGCATGCCTCACTGAGCCATCAGATTTCAACAAAAATAACTTAATTTGTGTTCCGAAGATGAACAAAGGTCTTACGGGTGTGGAACGGCATGAGGGTGAGTAATAAATTACATTATTTGCATTTTTGGGTGAACTAACCCTTTAAGCCATTTGGTTTATGAGGTCACAAGAAGTTTTTATGTTGTTATACCCATGTTATTATACACATTTGTGTCCTCATAAACCACATAAGAACAGACACACACAAACACACACATTGACCAACCAAATGCCTTCAGAGTCTTCATCACACTCTGCTCCAAACTTGCAGCTAGAACACTTAGAGTATTTGCTGGGCTCCAGTCCTGAACTCTCCATATCTACACACAAACATACACACATGATTTACATAAGTCACATATCATTTTTATTTGGGTT
The DNA here is from genome assembly GCF_024489055.1 of Chanodichthys erythropterus. Classification (NCBI taxonomy): domain Eukaryota; kingdom Metazoa; phylum Chordata; class Actinopteri; order Cypriniformes; family Xenocyprididae; genus Chanodichthys; species Chanodichthys erythropterus. The sequence goes on along the minus strand of NC_090236.1, from coordinate 3,194,093 downwards.
TCCTTAATATCATACAGGAATGAAGCTCAAAAGAAAGAAAGAAAGAAAGAAAGAAAGAAGACATACCTGTATCTCCTGATGCCGATTCAGCATCTGAGAAATAATATCATGTAAAGTGCCATGTCTGCTTAATAGTTTTATATATTTATATTGTACATGAAAAGTTCACCCAAAAATGAAATTTGTCATTAATTAATCACCCTCATGTTGTTCCAAACCGGTAAGACCTTCGTTTATCTTCAGAACACAAATTAAGATCATTTTGATGAAATCCGAGATGTTTTTTTTTTTAATCTCCCATAGAAAGGAACATAATTACCACATTCAAGGTCCAGAAAAGTACTAAAGACATTGTTAAAATAGTCAACGTGGCTACAGTGGTTCGACCTTAATGTTATGAAGTGACGAAAATTGTTTTTGTGTGCAAAACAAAACAAAAATAATGACTTTATTCAACAATCTCTTCTCTACCCTGACATTCTCCTACACATTTTACGTTGAAGACACATTGCAGAGCTTCCTTGTTCTACATCAGAATGGCGACTCAGTTACTGGTTTGGAGCGGCATGAGGGTGAGTAATTAATGACAGAAACTTCATTTTTGGGTGAACTAACCCTTTAAGTGAGGAGCACTGATTTTGCATTTAATTGCTTTGAAATGTCTTTAACTGTTTTTCCTTACCGTCATGACACTGTCCTTCTGTAATTACAGTGATTCTGGTCTGCTGTTCACAGGCAGTTTGTCTTAGGAAACATTCACTATGATATGTGTCACCATCAGACCCACATACTGGATCAAAACTCTGTGGACACTGAAAGAAACAAACACCTGAGACCTGAAACCTGTCCGAGACATTAATTATTACAGACTTAATCAAGGCAATAATCTACAAACTGTTCTCAGCATCATTAGCTGTAATAATTTCATAATGTGCATATTGTGGCAAGACAAAAACAAACCTGAAACTGACAAAGACACTCCAGGTGTGATCCGTTGTCCTTGCAGATTCCTCCGAAAGAACAACTATATTCATCACACATATGAAGGTCAGTTTTCTTCTCGGACATACCTAAAACAAACACACACCTTTGTCAAACGCATCACGTGTATGTGTGTGCATGTACAGTGGGTAAGGAAAGTATTCAGACCCCCTTAAATTTTTCACTCTTTGTTATATTGCAGCCATTTGCTAAAATCATTTAAGTTCATTTTTTTCCTCATTAATGTACACACAGGACCCCATATTGACAGAAAAACACAGAATTGTTGACATTTTTTGCAGATTTATTAAAAAAGAAAAAAAGAAATATCACATGGTCCTAAGTATTCAGACCCTTTGCTCAGTATTTAGTAGAAGCACCCTTTTGATCTAATACAGCCATGTACATCCTTTATTTCTCACCATCTTGGTAAACTCCATGCAGGCTTTCATGTGTCTTGCACTGAGGAGAGGCTTCCGTCGGGCCACTCTGCCATAAAGCCCCAACTGGTGAAGGGCTGCAGTGATGGTTGACTTTCTACAACTTTCTCCCATCTCCCGACTGCATCTCTGGAGCTCAGCCACAGTGGTCTCAGTTTGGCCGTACGGCCAGCTCTAGGAAGGGTTCTGGTCGTCCCAAACGTCTTTCATTTAAGGATTATGGAGGCCACTGTGCTCTTAGGAACCTTAAGTGCAGAAGAAATGTTTTTGTAACCTTGGCCAGATCTGTGCCTTGCCACAATTCTGTCTCTGAGCTCTTCAGGCAGTTCCTTTGTGTACAAAATTCCCTATTCTGTCACTAGAGGGCAGCACAATATTCATTATATTGTAGGAATTCCTTATCACGCATGTGTGAGTTATACTTGTTCAGACTTGTTCAGACAGCAGCGTGCAGTAGCCGAGTTATAAGGAGTTTCCTGGCTTTGTTTATTCCATGAAAATCTGCTTTTCCTTGTGTGGTATTGCTGTGCGTTTATAACTCCGTAAGTAGCAACATTTATTATTATTGTAGATATGTTTCAAAGTGTTTATAGCATAATTGAGTTCATTTTCACCTCAGAATTATTACTGCGTCATATGCGCAATGGCGGCAATACTCGTATTCGACGAATCATCTAGTTATTTGTTATTTAAGATGTTTATTCTTCTGAAAGGAAGTTGCCTGTTATGTATGTTGATAAGAATATTTATTCAATGTTTGATCGGCACTTTAGCAATAACATTTGAGCGTATGGAAGTGCTAGAGCAGCGCACACACTTTGTAATCTGACACCACTTGTTAGCGGCAGCTCGGGGTGTTTAGTATAGCTGCATATACTGCTCATATATTACAATAAGCTCTGGTTTACTGTTAGATTATATAATTTTAATTTATCAGTGTATAGATATACAGTTATAATCTCTGTATTTTCAGTCATGTTATATTATCCTGTATATTTACTATCCTCATTTTATTTTCTCACAGAAACCACATTGATGTGCATATCCACACAATAAATTAGATCAACCACGTTCACTCTGGAGTAGCTGCAGTTCTTTCTGACCGAAGAATTAGGCCATTGGTGTCCCAACCATATAACTGCACACAGAATATCTCACAAGTTGGTCCTTCGAGCCGGATCGGGACATCAGATGCGCTATGGCTACATCCAGAGATTACTACGAAGGAGAACAAGTGCCAGATCCTCGTCCAAGTCGTACCCGGCGGGTGCCCACCTACTTGGAGGATTATGTGCTTGATTATCCACCTCCACGGCATGATCATCCTTCACCAGCAGATGGCATTCAAGGAATATCTCATGCAAGCCAGGACCCTTATAGGGGCTATATTACTCCTGCTCACAGGGGCAGAGATTTAGAGAGTGCAAAGCTGCATCACTTGGAGGCCCGGTGGAAAGAGTTAAGCAGTGAGATGAGAGAACTTCAAATCAGAATGGACAGTGTTAGACAGGCATCCTTTCCATCTAGATCTCCTGTTTATGGACAATATCAGAGTCTTTCTCGCCTTGAACTGAGTAATGCTGCATTAGAGCCACCTGTGACTGTAACCTCATCCCCACACTATGAGGAATCACTTTATCACGAGCCCCCTCTGCAGCAGCGATCACAACCAAGCATGCAGCCACCCAATATAGCTCGTGTATCTTCTCTGCCAGGGCCACAGCCTCAGAGACCATTTGCTGAACTGCGACGGTCAGATTCATGGCCTCCCACAGCTGCTCAGCCTGTTCAGCCTACCTACCCTCCGGTACAGCCACAGCATCAGCCGTCTCCAATGCAGTCTGCACCAGCCCGCATGCAGCCAGTGCATCAATCAGCTGCTGTACAGCCTGCACATTCTTATGTTCAACCCCAACGTCAACCAGTTGCTGTACAATCTGCGCCAGCCTCACTGCAGCCACAGTACCCGCAGATAGTGCCAGCTCCTGTTCAGCCTGTGCCAGCGCAACCAGCGGTGCATCCCCAACGCCCTTATCTACCATCATCTCTGCCTCCACCTCCTTGGCCTGGACCACAACCACAGACTTATTATCCTGTCAATTCTGTGACGCCTGGACTGATAGAAATGGCCATTGCTTCATCCTATGGTATACCCAAACCAAAGCTGGCAGTCTTCTCCTCAGGGAAAGAGAGTGATTTCCTTATGCTCAAGAAAGGACTGGACAGCATCCTTGGCCCACACAGACATTTAACTGAGGACTATAAGTATCAAGTGCTCTTGGATCATTTACATCTCCCCGCTGCTTACCAGGTTGCTAAGAGGTATGTCAACAGCCCATTTCCTTACACCAGTGCTATGCAGGCTCTTGAACAGAGATACGGTCAACCCAGACAGTTAATTCAGAGCGAGCTGAGAGCTATCCTCAATGCACCAGCTGTTCGACCAGGTGATGCACAAGGATTTGAGGACTTTGCGGCAGCTGTTAACACACTGGTGGGCATGTTGAACACAATGGATGGTCCCTCTAGATATGAACTGCAGTGTGGTTCTCACGTTGACACTCTACTGACCAAACTGCCTGTCAGTTATAGAGACTCATTCATAGAATACTGTCTCAACCAGCACATTATTGTTAGCGGTAGTTCCAGGACCTACACATTGCTAGAATTTGCAGAGTGGTTGGAAAGGAAGTCTCAGGCCATTCAGATATCTCGACGTGTAACAGGTCCAGTGTATACAGAACCCTTTCGGCGAGAGCAGAAACTTGTTTCTCATCCCAAAGCCAAGGCTGCCACAATTCTCACAGGCAGTGAGCAACCTAAAGCCTTCAATTTGCCCTCCAGCTCCCCCACAGTCGCTAAAATGGCAGCTACAGCTAAAAAGCGGGATCGCTTTAAGCCCTTCTGTCCATACTGCAACAACCATGAACACTACCTCAATGCATGTGCAGCTTTTTGCAAGTTGAACCACACTCAAAGAGGAAGCTGGATTAAGGAGCACAATAAATGCTGGAGATGTGGACGAGGTCACAAACAAGACAGCTGCACGCTCAAGAAAACTTGTTCTACCTGTGGAGGACACCACCTACCTGTTCTACATGAAGTTGCAGTTACTGTGGAGAACCAAAGCATACTCACATTGAGCACAACAACTTCTCAGGTTTACTTGGATCAGGCCAGTCATTCAGGCAGAGTAATGCTGAAAGTTGTCCCAGTAAGACTTCGCAGTGGTAAACGGTTCCTGGACACGCATGCAGTGTTGGACGATGGGTCTGAAAGAACGATCATCTTGCCAGCAGCAGTCAAACATCTGGGCTTGAAAGGATCTGAAGAAACTTTGACTCTTCGAACGATAAGACACGACCTTATTCAGCTAAGAGGAACCACAGTCTCCTTCGAGGTATCTGCACTGTCACATCTAAATGTTAAACACCAGATTCAGAATGCATTCACAGCCGCAGATCTCAATCTTGCTGAGCAGTCCTGTCCTGCAGACGCACTGAAGAGTAGATATGGACACCTCAGGGCAATTCCATTGCCAGTATTCAATAAAGTGCAGCCTTTGCTACTCATAGGATCAGATTATCCACAGCTGATCACACCAAACTGCCCAATCCGTATGGGTCCGCTTGGTAGCCCTATAGCGGTACACACACTTCTTGGCTGGACAGTTCAAGGGCCAACAACCTTTCTCCAGCAACCCTCAAACGTAAGCTCATGCCTCCACACGGCATTCCTTTCTCCTACACAAGAGTTACGTCAACATGTTGAGCGGTTGTGGCAGCTTGACATACTGCCACCAAGAAATGAGAAAGAAATAGTCCGCTCCAGACAAGATAAAGCTGCATTTGTCATGTTGGAGGAGAAAACGGTACGTGTTACAGTTGATGGTACAACCCGCTATGCTACCCCCACTACTTCACAAGCAAGACACGGCTAAACTTCAGGCACCACCCACTGCTGTCATGGCTCTTTTAAGAGCTACAGAACGTACGCCTCACTAATAATCCTGACCTGGCAAACGTGTATAACAAAGAGATACACAAACTTGAGGAAGCTGGTTACGCAGTACGAATAACTAACCCAGAAGCAGCCCATTCCAGTGACTCATGGTACGTTCCTCACCACATTGTACTCCACAATGACAAAGCCCGGGTGGTCTTTAATTGCTCTTTCACCTATAAGCAAATGAACCTAAATGATAATCTACTACCTGGTCCCACTCTCGGTCCACCACTGTTGGGAGTCTTACTCAGGTTCAGAGAGCATGTTGTTGCCATAAGTGGAGACATACGAGCCATGTTTCACCAAATCAGACTGCTACCTGAAGACCAGCCACTGCTCCGCTTTCTCTGGAGAGACATGGAAAGAGATCGCACCCCAGACATCTATGAATGGCGAGTGTTACCATTTGGGACAACTTGTAGTCCATGCTGCGCTACATATGCCCTCCAGAGACATGTCAGAGATAACAGCGTGGGCAATGAAGATGTAGTTGAGTCTGTCCAGCAGTCTTTCTATGTGGACAACTGCTTACAGTCCCTTCAATCTCAGCATCATGCTAAGCAACTTATCAACAAAATGAGAGCATTATTAGCAGCTGGTGGCTTCGACATAAGGCAGTGGGCTAGTAATGTTCCTGATGTGATTGCGCATCTACCTGCTGAAGCCAAATCAGTGGGCTGTGAGCGGTGGCTATCTGCAAACAAAACTGACCCGCAAGAGTCGACCCTCGGCCTGGTGTGGCACTGTTCCCAGGACACTTTAGGCTATAAGCACAGGCCTGTATCAACAATTGGGGAAAGCTCAATGAGAAATGTATATCGCATACTGGCAAGCCAGTATGACCCACTCGGATACATCATCCCCTTTACCACCAGGGCCAAAATAATGGTACAAACACTATGGAAGAGGGTTGGAAGTTGGGATGAACCACTACCAGCTGACCTCTTCTCAGAATGGCATGCTTGGGAAGAAGAGCTTCCTAATTTACAGAGAATAATACTGCCTAGGTGTTACACACCAGCATGCAACAACACCTCCTCCATTATCGATATGCATGTCTTCTGTGATGCCTCAGAGAAGGCATATGGCTCTGTAGCTTATTTACGGGTGGAAACAGGTGATGATATCCAGGTTGCATTCATCATGGCGAGGTCAAAGGTGGCACCCAAAAAGCAACTCTCCATGCCACGCCTTGAACTCTGTGCAGCATTGTCTGGAGCTCAGCTTGCCAAAACACTTAACTCGGAACTCACACTTAACATCAGACAGACAGTCATGTGGTCAGACTCAACAACTGTATTACATTGGATACAGTCTGAGTCATGCAATTATAAAGTGTTCGTGGGCACGCGAGTCGCAGAGATCCAAGACCTTGTGGGGCATGATAATTGGAAATATGTGGACTCTGATAACAATCCCGCTGATGATATCACCCGGGGTAAGACCCTCATAGATCTGTCCCAGCCTTGCAGATGGAATCAAGGTCCAGCATTTCTACGCCAATCTCCAGACCACTGGCCAATCCACCCTTCAGTGCCAATTGAAGATTCAGAAGAACTCCGTAAAACATCATTTTGTGGTAACGTCTCAATCAGTCACACTTCTTTACCTAATGTAGATGATTGCAAATCTTGGGACGACCTCATCATGACCACATATCAGTCTATGCATGGGGCGGCAGCTCCCCTTTGTCTGCCACAGAACGCATAGAGACTGAAACTGCTGTACTCAGACGTGCACAGAATGAAAGTTTCCCTGAGGAAGTGCACACTCTTAAAGCCAATAAACCTGTGCATTCAAGTAGCCGATTGAAGTCTCTTGCTCCAGCATTAGACCCTGATCTTGGTCTGATTAGAGTTGGTGGTAGATTACGCAAAGCTGCAATCTTGCCAGAGGATGCACTGCACCCTATTGTACTGGCACCAGAACACCCCATAACAAAGCTGTTAATTCAAGACTTTGATAACCGCCTAATGCACGCCGGTCCTGAAAGAGTATTTGCAGAGTTAAGACGAACTTATTGGGTTCTCAGAGGCCGTCAAGCTATCAAAAAGCACCAGAGACAATGCACGGAATGTAGGAAATGGCGTGGCAAGCCTGTTGTACCAAAAATGGCAGACCTACCAGCTTCCCGTCTGAGGATTAACCAGCCTCCGTTCTGGTCAACAGGGGTGGACTGTTTTGGTCCCTACATGGTTAAAATTGGCAGACGGCAGGAAAAGAGATGGGGCATAATATTTAAATGTCTCACTACAAGATGCATACATCTCGACTTGTTATGTAGCATGGATGCAGATTCCTTTTTATTAGCCCTTAGACGCTTCATAGCAAGGAGAGGAAAGCCCTTTGAGCTCATCTGCGACAGAGGCACCAACTTCAGGGGGGGAGAGCGTGAGCTTTCTGAAGCCTTTGTCGAGATGGAACCATCCCTTCAAGAGCAACTAGCAAACCAAAAGATTGCCTTTCAATTCAATCCACCTCATGCACCGCATTTCGGTGGAGCATGGGAGAGGGAAATTAAATCTGTGAAGTCCTCACTCCAAGTTGTTCTAAAGGATCACATTGTCCCAGAGGAGGTCCTCATCACAGTGTTGACTGAAGTGGAAGGCATCCTAAATTCAAAACCACTGGGGTACGTGTCCTCTGATATAGCGGATCCAGACCCTATTACCCCAAATTTATTGCTTATGGGGCGGCGGGACGCTTCCCTACCTCAGGCTGTGTATGGGCCCAGTAATCTACTTGGACGGCGTCGCTACAGACACAGTCAAGTGATTGCCGATCACTTCTGGACTCAGTTCCTCAGAAACTACCTACCCAGTCTTCAGCTTCGACAGAAGTGGCAGGACATCACATCAAACCTAGCAGCCGATCAGGTTGTATTGATTGCGGACTCTCAACTTCCCAGAGCCCAGTGGCCAGTCGGTAAGGTAACCAGAGTCCTACCAAGCGATGACGGCGCCATAAGAGCTGCAGAAGTGGACATCAAGGGCAATACATATGTCCGCCCTGTTGCTAAACTTATTGTGTTACCCGAAATGCCTAAAGATTAACTTGTAGCAATAGTAGTAGAGTTGGGACATTTTGTGAAATTACAAATTTCCTGCGTAAATTTGTGGGGCGGCTGTACAAAATTCCCTATTCTGTCACTAGAGGGCAGCACAATATTCATTATATTGTAGGAATTCCTTATCACGCATGTGTGAGTTATACTTGTTCAGACTTGTTCAGACAGCAGCGTGCAGTAGCCGAGTTATAAGGAGTTTCCTGGCTTTGTTTATTCCATGAAAATCTGCTTTTCCTTGTGTGGTATTGCTGTGCGTTTATAACTCCGTAAGTAGCAACATTTATTATTATTGTAGATATGTTTCAAAGTGTTTATAGCATAATTGAGTTCATTTTCACCTCAGAATTATTACTGCGTCATATGCGCAATGGCGGCAATACTCGTATTCGACGAATCATCTAGTTATTTGTTATTTAAGATGTTTATTCTTCTGAAAGGAAGTTGCCTGTTATGTATGTTGATAAGAATATTTATTCAATGTTTGATCGGCACTTTAGCAATAACATTTGAGCGTATGGAAGTGCTAGAGCAGCGCACACACTTTGTAATCTGACACCACTTGTTAGCGGCAGCTCGGGGTGTTTAGTATAGCTGCATATA